>NW_018408188.1:226100-307085 GCF_002113885.1 Mizuhopecten yessoensis | reverse complement strand
TCTTCTTCCGTTCATACACTGTAATTGCATGAACACTACGGCCGCTCATGTGGTGTGTAAGTAACATCTTCTTCCGTTCATACACTGTAATTGCATGAACACTACGGCCGCTCATGTGGTGTGTAAGTAACATCTTCTTCCGTTCATACACTGTAATTGCATGAACACTACGGCCGCTCATGTGGTGTGTAAGTAACATCTTCTTCCGTTCATACACTGTAATTGCATGAACACTACGGCCGCTCATGTGGTGTGTAAGTAACATCTTCTTCCGTTCATACACAACTGATTATTTACATAGCAAAAAAGTAAACAGGTAAAATATGCAGTGTCATAGCCAAGCCATATTTGTAAAGGGAGAACCAAGTGGTCCCCTGTGTTATCTCACATACATCGCCTCGGTAGCTATCCAGTTATGTACCGTTACACCTCTAACTTACATCGATCCTTTTTTTGGTTATGTTGTTTTGCCAGAACTTGTGTTTTCCCAAAGAGATCAGACCAAGAGCTGGTAGAGAACGGAGTCTGTCATATTTTGTGTATATTGGTGAGTATTATGTAGAGTAAGTACAGGATAACAACAGCTTGGAAAAAGGTAAACGTTTTCTTTCACTTATTTAATCCATACAACTTATTTTCGTTATCATATGGGTCCGCACAGTGATCAAATTAGTGGCGATATAAGAAATCAATCTGGATGTTTCCTACATTAAAAAGTATCAACTGAGGTGAATTTACTAACACCTATACTGTTTGAAAGCCTTCGCTTTGCTACGGCCGCTCATGTGGTGTGTTAGTAACATTACGGCCGCTCATGTGGTGTGTTAGTAACACTACGGCCGCTCATGTGGTGTGTTAGTAACACTACGGGCGCTCATGTGGTGTGTAAGTAACACTACGGCCGCTCATGTGGTGTGTTAGTAACCTTTTCTTCCATTCATACACTGTAATTGCACGAACACTACGGCCGCTCATGTGGTGTCTTAGTAACACTACGGCCGCTCATGTGGTGTGCAAGTAACATCTTCTTCCGTTCATACACTGAATTTGCATGAACACTACGGCCGCTCATGGGGTGTGTAGGTAACATCCTCTTCCGTTCATCCACTGTAATTGCATGAACACTACGGCCGCTCATGGGGTGTGTAGGTAACATCCTCTTCCGTTCATACACTGTAATTGCATGAACACTACGGCCGCTCATGTGGTGTGTAAGTAACATCTTCTTCCGTTCATACACTGAATTTGCATGAACACTACGGCCGCTCATGTGGTGTGTAGGTAACATCCTCTTCCGTTCATACACTGTAATTGCATGAACACTACGGCCGCTCATGTGGTGTGAAAGTAACATCTTCTTCCGTTCATACACTGTACTTGCATGAACACTACGGCCGCTCATGTGGTGTGTTAGTAACCTTTTCTTCCATTCATACACTGTAATTGCACGAACACTACGGCCGCTCATGTGGTGTGTTAGTAGCCTTATCTTCCGTTCATACACTGTAATTGCATGAACACTACGGCCGCTCATGTGGTGTGAAAGTAACATCTTCTTCCGTTCATACACTGTTCTTGCATGGACACTACGGCCGCTCATGTGGTGTGTAGGTAACATCCTCTTCCGTTCATACACTGTAATTGCATGAACACTACGGCCGCTCATGTGATGTGTAAGTAACATCTTCTTCCGTTCATACACTGAACTTGCATGATCACTACGGCCGCTCATGTGGTGTGTAAGTAACATCTTCTTCCGTTCATACACAACTGATTATTTACATAGCAAAAAAGTAAACAGGTAAAATATGCAGTGTCATAGCCAAGCCATATTTGTAAAGGGAGAACCAAGTGGTCCCCTGTGTTATCTCACATACATCGCCTCGGTAGCTATCCAGTTATGTACCGTTACACCTCTAACTTACATCGATCCTTTTTTTGGTTATGTTGTTTTGCCAGAACTTGTGTTTTCCCAAAGAGATCAGACCAAGAGCTGGTAGAGAACGGAGTCTGTCATATTTTGTGTATATTGGTGAGTATTATGTAGAGTAAGTACAGGATAACAACAGCTTGGAAAAAGTTAAACGTTTTCTTTCACTTAAAGTTTCATCGATACAACTTATTTTCGATAGCATATGGGTCCGCACAGTAATCAAATAAGTGGCGATATAAGGAATAAATCTGGATGTTTCCAACATTAACAAGTATCAACTGAGGTGAATTTACTAACACATATACTGTATTATTCATTAATTTTAATTTGAAAGCATTCGCTTTGCTACGGCCGCTCATGTGGTGTGTACGTAACATCTTTTTCCGTTCATACACTGTACTTGCATGAACACTACGGCCGCTCATGTGGTGTGTAACATTTCTTCAGTTCATACACTGTACTTGCAAGAACACTGGAAAAATTCAGATTCAGTATATGAAAACCATTTTAATGTAAACGCTTTAATCTTGTTGTCTATTTAAGTTTAACTTTTCCTGATATCGTTCAACGAGTAGTCATACACAATACACTAGTTTACATAAGACCTATTAATATTGTATCAGAGATTAAGGAGACCATGCTTACTGTCCACTTAACTGGGGGTTATCACAAGTGATAATACACAGAGTTAACATGTTCACAAGCAGAAGTGTCGCTTACAGAACTATGTGAACGATTCCTGTTAAGTGTTTAAAGCTTCTACCTCACCTGGTATAATTATACAATAGCGTACGTCACTTCCGTCGTGCCTGAACAGTCACGCGTTTTATGAATGAGATCCACCAGGATTAGTCGCTGTACTTCACAGACAGTTACAAACTCGGAGAAAGAAGTGTTTCAGTGGAAATATGTGAGTAATATGTGGAAATTGTTTATAAGAATACGATGTACAGCCTTGGTCATCGTCACATCACTTAGTTAAATATGGTCGGGTATGTGATAGATATGCTAAGGATAGGTATAGTATTATAAAACGTATACATGTACATGTCGATAGTATACCGAGTTGTTATAAGGAGCTGTTAGTGTTTTGTCTTGTGATTTTTACATGATATTTCAGGGAACAATCACGCTACCAGATTAGATTGATTTTAATTATGAAAGGATCTTTACTGATATGAGCATGAACAAATCGTCCGGAAAACTGTTAAACTCAATGTTTTTTTTGTAAACAGATATACGGAAAATCTTCTTGGCAGACTTTTATATACATTATCATACATTTCTGTAATCAATATTAATCTGTATTACTTTCGTTGGCATGAGATAGTATGTTATTCCAGTGTCAAATTGAATCCGTTTTGTTCTGGGTAACATTACACGAAGTGATTATTTTCACATATATGTCCAAGCACATTTGATTTTAAATAAAATAGTTTTGCAATAATATTATGAGATTTACAATTTTAAAACAATAACTGAAATGTAAAATAAATTGCTGAAAACAAATTGCTGTTTATCATGATGAAAATGATTACTCATCATCCAGGTAATCATGTTTGATTTAACTAAACTCTGTACACTAGAAACGTAGATGGCACTGATATGAAAAATCCTCCTGCTCAGGAATGTGGGAAAGGCTTTGAATGTATGACAAAGGATTGTCAAATTTAAAGATTGTTGATTATTTTATTCAACTGCATAAGTTATTTGTAAGTAATGGGTGTGTTCTATGTTAACACGTGCTGTGTCAAGTATCTCTATAGAGACGGTTGATCCACACTTCACTCTTTTTATATTTTCGCTAGTTTCATTCTTGTCACGATCTCAATAGGACACTTGATACCCCGGAGTGAATTACATGGTCCCGTTTGAATACTATTTATCAATGGTATATGATGAAAAGGCGGTGCGCCTGTTGTAGCATTCCAAAGCACATCTATCTCTAAACGAGTTTACTCGTAATTGCCAGTAACACGTAAAATATTTAACGAACAGGACAGCTGTCGGTCACCTATTATAACAAAGGCAGACCCTCACTAAAACATTATTTTCTACACTCAAAATAACTTTTGTAATTAATTTTGGATTAAAATCATATTGATATGTGCTTATAGACATTATGAGGAATTATAATAACAACAACCATTATGTGTGAGTTAAATCATTCGTTAATCACGTGCTTACTATAATGATAAAAAATAAAACGCAATTTATATGTGTACTCAAGATTGTCATTCGTGTGTAAATCATATAACGCCAAACACTATGTACACAGGTATATCAGACGACAATGTTATCGTATGATCGTATGATACAGGTATACATTTCCATGCAGACACCTGTACCTACAATCCAAATTATGTAATACAACCCGTTTGAAAGGAGTGTTGCTTTATTGTTTGTATGGAGTTTGATTTACAGGCGACATTAATGTCGAATGAAATCAGTTGTCTATTTTTTTGGGGTTTTATATTGATTAACATCCTGTCAACAGCTGAGGTCATTTAGCGACGTTCCTCGATGGAGATTGAAGATTAGAAAATAAATTGTATATAGAGAGAATGTGAGTGATCCAAAGTGTTGTTACCTTTGTTCCCATGATCAGACGATACCGATCAATGATACAGAAAATAACCTAATTCGATGGTGAGAGGAGGGGGAGGGGAGGGGGAGGCAAAGATACGATAACACACAATGGGATACAGAAGGCTGATTTTTTTCTCCTCGAAGCTACAGGGGTCTGGTACGTTAGTGTAGAATGACGCCAACGTACCAGGCGCCAAGGTTCGCAAAAATATAAACCCATAAGACTTGTTTCATAAAATCTCGTATGAAATGAAAACTCATTTAAGATCCTATATATTGCATACGTATATTATTTTATTGAATACAAATATTTTTGTACTGAACCTTTTTTTTATCGAACAAATATATATAGTTTATTGCACAAATATTTACAATTATTTAATACAAATACAAAATATTGCACATATATTTACAATTATTGAATACAAATATAAAATATTGCACATATATTTACAATTATTGAATACAAATATAAATTATTGCACATATATTTACAATTATTCAATACAAATATGAAATTTCGAACATAAATATAAAATCGTTGAATATTGCAACGTTTGACACGTCATACACTACGGCATATGAATACGAAATTCGTTTGAAAGTTCATCCCTCTTATCAGTCGTCACTAAGTTATACGAGCTTATGAGAAGTCAGGCACTGGTTTACTTAGGACCTGTTAATAGAGTTTCCGAGTAAGGAGAGTATGTTTACTTTTACTTATATCAGGCCACAAAAACGTGAGAATAACGTTTATGTACGGACATCACCCGATCACGTGATTTATTTTTTAACTTTAAACGGGGATATAAAAAGGTACTTGAATGAGGTGCATTTCACTTTCACTTTTATGAATGAGATAGAACCAGCGACGTAAATGCCAGATATTCTTATGATTCAGTTAGTTAATAAAATAGGTATAAAAGTTATACATATATTATTAGTTTACTAAGGAATTAAGGGTGTTTCATACCATAGAACCGTTGTTAAAATGTAAAATTCACATTAAAAAACTAAAGGGGACTGAAGTGATTGCCTGTATTGTCACCGAGATATTCGCCTTGTTACATCCTTGTTCGTATGTACATGTACAATGTAAATATACAGGTATGCTGTGTGTATCTGTAATTGTGTATCCTTGGTAATTTATTCCTATTGTAATGACCTTAGCTGTTAATAGGATGTTAAAAAATTAAACCAAACCAAAACAAAATTTAAAATAAGATTATTGATGAAGTGTGAACGTACGATGGTACATATTAGCGATCAACGAGTTTCACTATGTTTATCTTGTAATACAACCGTCACGTTTTAGTTCGTATGTAAGTATACAGGTATGTATTTCGTTACATGTTAAATAGGTAAATGTGGTATTGTCTAGAAGGCTAAAATTATCTACTAAGTTACTAACATAAGAAATCAAAGAAGGAAAATCCCCATTACCAATCGTGGAAATAAACGACACTAAATACACCCGGTCTAGTTAAACACCCTGTTCATTTACGTACCTCTCTTACGTAACGAGTATCTATGGATTACGTATGCACCCACGCCTCATATCGATTCTGTTTTTGGGTGCATCTTTTAAGTGCAAAACACCTGAATATTTATGCGTGTTATCAATGAGATTAGACCAGGGACAGGTAGTGAACGGAGTCTATTATACATTGAGGAGCAGTGTAAACTTGTGGACATCAGTAAGTAATTTGTAAAGTAAGTTTACGATGACAAAAACCTGAAATGTGGTAAATGTGAACCGGCAAAATTCCCGTAAGTGTGTTGTAGTGTAGTCTGACCTTAAGTATAAAAGGTATATTCTTTGTACTAAAAGCAAAACTTTTGCAGATTTTAACTAAACTTTGACAATTTGATTTGGTGTATATCCAGTTATATAAGTAATGTAATGGTAATCATCTTAAATCCATGGGTTTTATATATTTGAAGTTTACTTGCAAATACTCATTAAAATGTTTCCATTGTATCTGATAATGGTAGACGATTTATTTTAACTGAAATCTTCAGAGTCATCTCAATATTGGGTTAATTGCTTTTTCTTCATCTATAATATTGCAATCCCGGGTAATGGCGGTTTTGTTACATTCTGCTACTTATGTACAAATTATTGAGCGCTTGTGAATTCGTTTCGTGACCTTCGTTTTCCCGAATATCACCGTCATGTCACTTTACTACCAGGATGTGCTCTGCTTTATATAGGTAATTTCACAATGATCAAAGTCATGTAGTACTGTCAAAAAAAGGCTTACTATATGCTAAAATATAAAGCTATAGTAATTAATATACTATAGATTGCAGTAGATGGCTGTTAAAGTTATATAGATGTTTTCCGCACCCCCCTCTGTTTCAAAAGAAATTTGACAAAATAGGATTTTCAACGTTTTGGCCCCTAGTATCACCGATGTGATATATATATATATATATATAAGGACAGCTGTATGATATATTGGTTATGTATGTATGGCACATGAATATTTCTTTTTCAATGTTACCTTTTTCAATTTCATTAATTATCGTGGCGTTGTTGAAGTGTAAACGATAATGATAAATATGAGGAAGGTTAAAGTACATGTACTTTGTTATGTAAGAAAACACCCGTCTGTTAACGTTCTTATAATAATGTTAAAATAAGGTAAGCAGTAAAAATCTTTATTGATGTAATTCTTGGTAACTTTTTTTCGATTACATTTATAATTGCGACGTTGTTGAAATGAAAAGGTACATTGATTTGAAAACACATCCGCCTGGTTACGTACTTATCCGTATGTTAGATGTCACGTTTGGTATCACCGAAATATATCTATATGTACCAGACGTTAAGTGCATCAATATGGTTTCATATAACTTCGGATATACGTGATTATATGCAATAGTCGATATGACCTCCATTTGTGAATAGTCCACAAGCAATACAAATCAGATTCTGTTATAGATTACGTTTACTTTTTAGTCACAATGATTAAGACGTATCGTGACAAATTACGTTCGTTCTTACTTTTCACTCCGTGACCCTTTCCCCAAGTTAAGGTACATTTTTGACGTAACAATTTATCATGAAAAACACAAACGCTTACGTAACAAATCAATTTTATGTATGGGTACATACCTCACCCCAATCCTACCTTGCTCTTATCACACCTGTCCATGTCCCATATCAATTGGATATGCCTACAAATAGGTGGGCATACACACGGTTCCTTGTCAGTTCAAGGGATTTAAACAGTCCTGTTAAGGCAGAGCTAAACAACAGAAAAACATAAACATATTGTGTGGAACTAGGTGAGTATTGTGTAAAGTATGGTATCTCAACAGCTTACGAACTTTGGCTTGTACAATATCGTCGACAATCTGTCATAACCTAAAGGAATGGTAAAAAGGACGAATCAATATATGTTTCTAATGTCAACAACAGGAAATGATAAAACACTATATTCTATAACGTTATTTTAAATTTATCATTATGAGCTTTATGTTGTAACACCTAGTTTATTGTAGAATAAAAGAATTTAATATCAAATGTTAAACGTTAACTTACACCACAAGACCTAATTGCGAAACACAAAACAACATTAAACAGACAATCAGTAGTACATGTACAGTGTAATAACTACTGTCAAGTATCCCCATTAGGTTCACAATTTATTAAGGATATGCATTTTCAGCACTTGAGGTTAAAAAGTCTGAAAAAATATTAGCTTCACTAGAGAGACAGACAAAAGTATTGGAATGTAGTTTGACCTTTAGTATAAAAGGTAATTTTCTAAACGTAACAAAAATCGGACGTCTGCGGATTTGTATTAGTGATCATCATAGATTAACGTGTTTTGTATATCTAAAAAATCACTTTTCAAATAATTCATTTTAATATTGAAGTTGTTCTTCATAACAAGCTCAGAAGATTTATGATGACTCCTTTCACGAGAAGATATAAAGTCATCTCCATAATGTGATTTTCCTCATCTGTATTGATGCAATCACAGGGTGTGGTTATTTTGTTACGTTCTGTTACGTACAACTGTATATGTTAATACTAGAGCTCATGATGAACGATTTGTTGCAATTCTTGACAATACAATATCTATTATATTAAAGAGCAGTCATCATCCAAACATTACGATAAATATAAATACAATCCGTTCTAATGTAAACCCTCTTATCTTGTTGTCTACTTAAGTTAGATTTTATCTGATATGAGTGAACGAGTAGTCATACACAGCACACTAGTTTACATAAGACCTATTAATATGGTATGAGAGATTAAGGAGACAATATATACTGCCCACCAAAGGTCATTCACATGACAGATTTGACACATTTTCTCAAATTTTATCGACAAATGCATCTCCATGGACATCCAACCTTATGATATTTACAAGTTTAAATGGATGTTTTCCTGAATGGTGACTTTTAATCAGCTTGGAAAATGAACATATAAAAAGTGAGTTTTTTCATCAGTTATTGAATATTTTTTCTGAAATTTAATGTGCATGTACCTCAATTTTGTTTGAGAAATATTGGAGGAGGATTTTTTTTGTGACAGGGATTGTTTAATGCTAACTGAATTTGATATACAGTTTGGTGTGGCAGCACTATTTGAATGACCTTAACTGGGGGTTATCACAAGTGGTAATACATTGAGATAACATATTCACAAACACAAGTATCGCTTACAAACTTTGTAAACGATCACTGTTTAGTGTATAAAACCTATATCCCACCTGGTATAATATACAAATGTGTTAGTCACTATGAATGAGATGTAACCAACGATGGTCATATATTAGGCCACCAATACCCTTTACATTCAATTCAATACCTGGATTTGTCGATTGTATTTCACAGACAGTTATAAACTCGATAAAAAGAAGTGTTTCAGTGGAAATAGGTGAGCAATGTTTGTTAGAATACGATGTATAGCCTCTGCCATCAACTTTATTTCATCGTCACAGCGCGTGGTTAATTTAGTGGGGTATGTGTCAATATGTGCTAAGGATGGGTATGTGTCAATATGTGCTAAGGAGGGGTATGTGTCAAAATGTGCTAAGGATGGGTATGTGTCAATATGTGATAAGGATGGGTAAGTGTCGGTTATGTGCTAAGAATGGATATGTGTCGGTATGTGCTAAGGATGGGTATGTGTCGGTATGTGCTAAGGATGGGTATGTACAAATGTTGCAATATGTTGATAAAAATTTCATAACATGTTTGCATGTACATGTTGTTAGTATACCGAGGAGTTGTGTGTGTGTTTTGTTTTACAATACTGTATACCGGGAAACTTTCGCTTTTTACCGACAGAGTCCTTATTAGCCCAGTGTTAAATTCGCCCTACATCGCCAACATTGGAACACATTGGACCCCAATTGCATCACATACGGTATTTGTGTTAAGCCTCAGTGTAGACGAAATAGTGACAAAATATGTGCCATCGTATACCTAACTTCTTTTTAAACTTTAGCCGTCATGTTAAATTCGCCCTCAGATCGGAAGGCGAAAGGGGCGAAAGTTAAACTGCGCCGAAAGTTTCCCGGTATCCAGTATACTTCGGGGAAAATCTCTTGCTGAGATCGATTTTGATTATGAAAGGATTTTTACTAATATGATCATGTACATATCGTTCGAAAAACTGTTAAACTTAATGTTTTTGTATCAATAGATACAAGACAAAACCTTGATATTATGTTATTCCTTTGTCAAATTGAATCCGTATTAATCTGGGCAACATTACACAAAGTGATCATTTTTTATTGCAAAATATTATTATGATATTAACCATTATATATACAATAACTTAAATGTAAAACAAAATGCTGTTAGTCATGATGAAAATAATGAACTTATCATCAAGGAAGTCATGCTTGATTTAACTAAACCCTGTACACAAGAAATGTAAATGGCATTGATATATAAAAAAAAAACTTCTGGAATGTAGTAAAGGCTTTGAATTGATGGCCAAACATTGTCAAATTTAAAGATCGTTGATTTTGTTTTCAACTGCATTAGTTATTCGTAAGTAATGGGTTTGTTCTACGTTAACACGTGTTGTGCCAAGTTTCTCTATAGAGACGGTTGATCCACACTTCACTCTTTCGTTAGTTACATTCTTGTCCCGATCTCAATACGTCACTTGATACCCAGAAGTGAACTACTTTGAATAATATTTATCAATGGAGTATGATAAAAAGGCGGTGCGGTTGTTGTAGCATTCCACAGCACGTCTAGTTGACAGACAGACTGGGATAGTATATCTAAACGAGTTTACTGCTAATTTCCAGCGTAAAATATTTAACAAACAGGAAAACTGTCGTTCACATATAATAACAAAGGCATAGCCTGACTAAAACAATATTTTATTGACACAAATTAACTCTTTTTGTAGTTAATTCTGGTTTAAAATCATGTTTATTTGTGTTAATTTTTTATGAGAAATCATAATAATAACAACCGTTATGTATGAGGTAAAAGCAATCGTTAACCACGTACTAAATAAAATGGAAAAAAACCAAGACGCAATTTATAGGTGTACTCGATATTATCACTCGTGTGTAAATCCTATAACTCCAAACACTATGTAAACCCGTATATAAGATAACAATGTAATCGTACGATCGTATGATACAGGTATACATTTTCCATGCAGACACCTGAACCTTCAATCCGAACTATTTATTCCACGCCGTTTGAAAGGAGTGGTGTTTTTTTTGTATGGAGGTAAATTCCCGGCGATATCAAGGTCAAATGATAACGGTTCTCTAGGTAGAATTGAAAAGTAGGAATAGGGGCAGCTGATACATTTCGGTTTCTTCATTCTCTCTGAGTAGACAATACAGATCAACGATACAGAAAAACCCTGAGTGGATGGTAGGGGGAGGGGTGCAAAATAAATCGCCTCTTACTATAACACACCATGGGATACGGCAGGCTTATTTTTTTCTCGAACCTACTGGGGTCTAGTACGTTAGTGTAGAATGACTTGCATATATTGAAATGTCGTTATATTACAGCTAGCTATACGTGCAGGAATTTCCTTCCCTAGTATTATTATTATTATTAAATGCTGAATGGGGGGAGGGTGCAAAATAAATCGCCTCTTACTATAACACACCAAGGGATACGGCAGGCTTATTCTTTTCTCGAACCTACTGGGGTCTAGTACGTTAGTGTAGAATGACTTGCATATATTGAAATGTCGTTATATTACAGCTAGCTATACGTGCAGGAATTTCCTTCCCTAGTATTATTATTATTATTAAATGCTGAACGGCCCATTAGCACAGGATAGGTCATTAGGGCCATCAAATGGTAGAAAAAACAATGCAAAACAAAAACATCAAAAAAACTAAAAGGTTAAAAAAAAACCACATCAATTTAAATATCGAAAGTGGCTATGGTGACTCAATTTTTATTAGTTCAACAGCTTTCAGATAGCCTTAAATTGAAGAGACTTGCTTTCGAAAAGAGATTTAAGACATGTAATGTTATTATAGAAATTTTCTCGAGTTATGAATTTGTATTGATTTTCATTGCATCTTTTCTTCTTCTCTTTACGTTCTACTAATTTTTGAATATAAATATTGCTTGGACGAAATATTAGGTAATGTAAATGTTGTTCACATTTTGAAACAATTATGTACAACAACATCATTTGATAACACATGTTTTTATCATAATTGATACTGGAATGTTTTATAGCGAATAATTTCAGGCGAAATACCTCGCGTGGGGTTCGTCGTTTCGATTCGTTCACACATTATTTTACATCAAAAAATATATCATGGTATGTCAGTTATGAATAATTATGAAATGTACGTGTACCTCGTCCACCTTTCAAGGACCCTGCAGGTAGGGCGTAAGAATTGTACCTGCTGTCCCAAATTGCATGATCGTAAGAGGCGACTAAATTTGGGACCTTATCTCTTCTCTCCTTTCTAAATAACTTTCTTCTTCATAATGTCTCCCTTGACAATGCCTCACTTTTGGCCATTTGTTGAGCATTCGCCCCTGTGAGGAAGGCTTTGGGTTCTGTCCCCTGGCCGAGACATACCAAAGTCTTTAAAAATGGTAGTTTATACTCCTGCTTAACGCTCAGCAAATTATGAGTGGGACGACTGGTTTTCCCGTTGTCAGTATATTGTGACAGGGTGGGGCGTCCTGCTGGGTGTCTTCGGCAGTATGTTTCAGTGAGGTAGCACTATAAAGTCGGCATCAGTTCCGCGCTATCACAAGGAGACAAACACGAACATATCGCAGCCTCCCAAAATACACACACATACACTACACGCATGCATCTTGCACACAGGGGAGGCCGTCCTCAAATGACCTTAGCTGTTAATAGGACGTTAAACAAAATCAAACAAACAAACAAACAAACCACCTTTCAAAACAGAGAACCTAGAATGTTCTCAAGGTAGAGCAGACTATCGCAGATGTATTACTTTACGTATTAAATACACAAACCGTATTCATAACGACAGTTAGATACCGTGTTTGACTCTTTGTAACGTCATTGATTTTCCTAATTCTATAAAAAAAAACCACCCACCTCATTTCACCCCTGGTAACGAAGGTACATGAACAGCGCCGAACAGCAGATAAGATATTTCGGGGATTGGTCGTACCAGGTAGATATTTCAGGATAAATATAGATCCAGGTAACATCTACCTGAGTACGTGTATATACGCTCAGTTACAAAGTCATTCATTCGGTTATACATATAACAGATCAAACTTAAGCTGAAGAAGCCCTTCTCTTCCAATATTCCAGAGAAGATGGGGGAATTCAACACAGTCCAAAGGTTCCGCCTAATATTCATACTACTTGTAATACCCTGTTGGTCTTTAGCATTGGTGAGTATCATTTATCATTTCAATCATATTTTGATAGAGTGTAGTAGCCAGGACTAGTTTAAGATTACTGCACTAAGCACATAACGAGTCACCCTGCTAAGTGTAACCCCATATTTCAGGCTTTGATGTTGTACGTACACGTATCAGTGTGTTGGTGCCTGTATTGTACATGTAATATGTTTCAGCAATATATCATATCATTATTGTTTATATCCAAACTTAGATACATTTTCGTGATAGAAATATATTGCTGGTATTAGTTATTAGCTCACCTGGCCCGAAGGATCGGTGAGCTTATACCATGGCGCAGCGTCTGTCGCCCGTCTGTCGTCCGTCAACTTTTCCTAAAAATCGCTACTAGTCATGAACGACTGAGCAGATATTGACCAAAGTTAGTCAGAATCATGCTTGGGGGAAGTGGAACAGATTTTGTACGAATGGTGGGTCTTCTTCTGTAGGAATGAAAGGATTTGTTCCAAATTTGGTCTGAAGCATTCTTGGGTGACGGGAACCAATTTTGTATAATGGTGGGTCTGGTCCCCCAGGGACCTGAGGGGCGGGGCCCAATAGGGGAAGCATAGCAAATTCTTTAAAACCCTTCTTCTTCTGTAGGAATGAAAGGATTTATTCCAAATTTGGTCTGAAGCATTCTTGGGTGAAGGGAACCAATTTTGTATAATGGTGGGTCTGGTCCCCCAGGGACCTGAGGGGCGGGGCCCAATAGGGGAAGCATAGCAAATTCTTTAAAACCCTTCTTCTTCTGTAGGAATGAAAGGATTTATTCCAAATTTGGTCTGAAGCATTCTTGGGTGAAGGGAACCAATTTTGTATAATGGTGGGTCTGGTCCCCCAGGGACCTGAGGGGCGGGGCTCAATAGGGGAAGCATAGGAAATTCTTTAAAACCCTTCTTCTTCTGTAGGAATGAAAGGATTTGTTCCGAATTTGGTCTGAAGCATTCTTGGTTGAAGGGGAACCAATTTGTATAATGGTGGGTCTGGTCCCGCAGGGGTCTGAGGGGCGGGGCCCAATAGGGGAAACATAGCAAATTCTTCAAAATCCTTCTTATTCTGTAGGAACTTAAGGATTTGTTCCATATTTGGTCTGAAGCATTCTTGGGTGAAGGGTAACCAATTTTGTATCAAACGTTGGTCTGGTCCCCCAGGGGCCTGAGTGTTGGCGCCAAATGGGAGAAATATTGAAAATTCTGTAAAATCCTTCTTCTGCAGAAATATAAGGATTTGTTCCATATTTGGTCTGAAGCATCCTTGAGTGTAGGGGAACCAATTTTGTATAAACCGTGGGTCTGGCCCCCCAGGGGCCTTAGGGGCAGGGCTCAATAGGGGAAATACAGCAAATTCTTTAAAATCCTTCTTCATCTGTGGGAATGGAAGGATTTGTTCCATATTTGATCTGTAGCATTTTTGGGTGAAGGAAAACCAATTTTGTATAATGGTGGGTGTGCCCCCCNGAATGAAAGTATATCTTCCATATTTGGTCTGAAGCATTTTTGGGTGAAGGGGAACCAATTTTGTATAAACCGTGGGTCTGGCCCCCATAAATCCCTTTTCTTTTGCAGGAATGAAATGAAAGGTTTTGTTGATATTTAGTCCGAAGCATCCTTGGTGAAGGGGAACCAGTATTGTTTTAACAGTTGATGTGACCCCGGGAAGCAGAGGGGCGCCCTATTAAGAGACTTTAAAGTCCTTCCTCTTCTGTTAGGATGAAGGCATTTTGCCCAAAGTTGTTCAGGGTATTT
This sequence comes from Mizuhopecten yessoensis, assembly GCF_002113885.1. NCBI lineage: Eukaryota > Metazoa > Mollusca > Bivalvia > Pectinida > Pectinidae > Mizuhopecten > Mizuhopecten yessoensis. Next base: position 291,944 of record NW_018408188.1, on the reverse strand, counting down.
TTAGGTGTAGGGAACTTGTTTAGTAGAAATGGTGGGGCTGACATTAGGGGGTTAAGGGGGNNAAATAAGTTTAATTCTTGGACATGGTTGAGATCCCCAACGTATTGCTGAGTATAAAGAGAAGAATGCACATTTGCCTCCAGGCTGGCCCCAGCCTTGGAGACATAGTCCCTTGGTCATAACTTTGAAACGGTTAAGATCACCACCCTAGAACTATATATACAAATGCTGGGCATAAATTGACGAATGTAGTCATGATGTTAGAATAGACCATGGGGTCTGACCAAAACCCTAAGGACAAAGTTTCTTAGCCACAGATTGGAAACAGTTGAGATCCCCACCCTATAACTATATATACAACTGCTGAGGATAAAGAGATTAATGCACATATTCTTCCAGGATGGCCTTGGGGTCTGCCCTACCCTTGGAGACTTAACCCCTGGGTCATAACTTCGAAATGGTTAAGATCCCCACCCCAAAACTATATATACAATTGTTGGGCATAAAGAGACGAATGCAGTCATGATATTATAATTGACACCAGGGTCTGCCCCAAAACTGTAAATACAAATGCTGGGCAAAAAGAGACGAATGCAGTTATGAATGTATTAGTATTGATCCTGGGGTCTGGCCACAACCCTAGGTACCTAGTTTCTGAGTCACAGCTTGGAAACAGTTGAGATCCCCACCCCATAACCATACATAAAAGTGCTGGGCATGGAAAATCTAATACAGATATGCTACAAGGATTGGCCTTGGGGTCTGGCATATTCCCTTGGATCTCATTTAGAGAATATTTTGCCATGACTGCTTAGATATCCAGGCGAGCGATACAGGCCCTCTGGGCCTCTTGTTTGATTTTTATTCAATGATTTTTCATCTTGTAAATGAGAAACTGCGATGTCCTATTTACAGGGCGTATACCTTTTATATTGAATAGTTTTAATATTTGAATTTAGCTAAATATTTACGATATGATTATAATGCAAATATTTTGTTTATTTTGTTTTCTCCAAATTTTTCTTTGGTAAACGAAACATTTAAATGTACTATTTACAGGGTCAGACAGAACATACTTATATAGCTACTACTGGTATAGCATGTGTCCTCTGCCCTCCTGGATACTTCCACATAAAGGATTGTGATACTCCAAATACAATTGCGGTGTGCAGGCCATGTCCAACAGGAACATTTTCAAGAACTTACAACAGAGCTATACATTGCGCCGCCTGCATGCCTCACTGCGAGTCGGATGTCCTTGTCACGGTTCAGAAGTGTAACGCCACTATGAACATGGTGTGTGATTGTCCCCCCGGATTGATTCTTGAAAACCCCATGGACAAACACCATGCTAAATGTACGCCTTTTCAAGGCTGTGACGCAGGATCCGGAGTGATTGAGCAAGGTAGGTTTTATTGTAAAAGACTATCGAGAAATCTTTTCACATAAAATAAAACAGAAATTGTTGTATGCACTGTATTACAACTATATTTACTTACCAAAGTCAGTCAGGAGTTACTTTCAACCTGTTCACATACTCATGACGTAATTATAATTTTGACGATAGCTGGCCTTTTCTCGCCTTTAAATGTTCTATTTATTGAAAATCTTTCTCAAATTTTAAGGCGAAATATGAAATTTAAATCTCAGATATTTGTCAAAATCAATAGAAAAGATAAGTGTGTATACTCTGTTAATGCGAATTAGTCAATTTGTCTAACTTGAGTACGAATTATCAATGCTAATTAGAATTCAAACAAGTCAGCAAAGGCCCCACCATATCACCATGTATCACCATGACATATTAAAACAAAAAGATGAGACCTTTTGATTTCGGAATGACAACCGTACCAACATCTACCTTCGTCTATTTTTAGTAACAGTGATCTTCACATTTAATTTTTTAAATCCTTCTTGCACATCTTCATAAACTATTGTCACAAAGTCAAATTTTAAAAAAGAGTAAACTTTTACATTCCGAGAGAAGGACTGTACCCCACACACCAAAGCTTCTATTTTAGTTACAGTGACCTTGACCTTAAAACAAAATGAAAACCCCTATTGCACATCCGGAAACGATAGTGTGGACGGACAGACAGATTGACAGATGGACATTGTGATTACTATAGGGCACCCGCATTTCCGATGTTGGGTCTTAACTAACACATTATCTTATTTAGACTAAACCAAGTTCACTTTTTTCCAAATTTGACAGGGACAGACTTCTACGCTGAAACAACTTGACGATGTCCTTCAGACATATTTCATCTTTACAATTACAAAATAAGTTATGAACTGATAATGGTGAATTATTTGTAAATATTACAATAGAAGAGTATTCAGTAATACATGGAATATTATATTTAATATCCCGACTCATTCTGTTGTCAGGTACTCAAGGTCATGAGCCCGTTTGCGCAAAGTGTAGACCAGGCATTACTTTTTCCCCGGAGGTATCATGGAATGAACCTTGCTATCCATGCACGCAATGCCCGAACAATGACGTTTTGCATGAATGCAACGCAACACACGACAGCATTTGTAATTTCCCGAGACTTAAGTATTCATATTTGCCAGTTAACTAGTTGTAAAATCAAAAATAAATTGTGTTTTTGTAAATCGTGTATATATATATATATTATATAAGGAGAAAAATTCTCATTACGGACGAAGAAATATTATAAAAAGAAAAATTCTCAACAACGAGTCTTTAGTACTTTCATCTCTTCTAGGAGATTCTTCAGACTGTTTATTTGAAGTATATATTTTGACGTCATAAAATATGACGTCATATAATAGTTCGCTATAGCGACGTCCGCTATATACGTACCCGCCATAGCGATATCACAGCAATAGAAATACATTAATTATAGTCTTAAGGCAAAGAGTACTATTTGTTTAGGATTTAGAATTACTAGTTATACTATTATTTACAACAACAAAAAATAATAATCTATACCGGTAAAATTACAGCCGATTATGTTCATTAATTTCAAATCTTAAATAGGAATCATCAAAGAATGTTTTATTTTGTCATATTTACAACATAAGGAATATCAAATTGGTGAATATTATAAAATATATTATTTAAATGCTTATATTCACTACATAAAATGGAAGTTACATCTTAGTCTATTATGATTCATTCTGTTGATATTCACTTCCACCAGGAATGATAGAAAGACAAATAATTTCCACCATGTGTTCACTTATTTATATATAAAATCATCAATAATTTAAATGAATTTTCATTCGATTATCCGGTTATTTTTAAATGAGGAAAAGTATGTAAACATTGTACAACATAGCAGTCTGATTTAGTTTTTAACCTTTTAAATTAAATTAAATTTAAACATTAAAATCCATATCGAAGCAATATGTATTATGAATTATTTCTCATTTCAGAATCCTGGCGTGTGTATGCCGTAATACCTTCTATAGTTATTAACTGTTTGTTCATGCTGCTGGCTTTAATTAAATTTGCAATAGTAATATACAGACGACGGTTTATAAAAAAGAGAGATGAACCAACAATTGATGTAGAGGAACGCAGACCCTTGAATGTATCTAGCAACAGAAGCAGGTAATATTAACATTGAAACGTCCTACAGTATTTAGCTTTGCTTGTTGTCCGATTGCAATTAAAACCTTGCTGTAAATATAACTACAGGAACCGTTGAATGTTGTCGATGTAAATATATTTGACGACGAAGTACAATGCCACAATTATATATACATATGACATAACATACTTTTTAAAAACATGAAATAAGTTACACCACAATATGTTCGTTGTAATTGCCGTCAAAATGAAGTTATATTCTTATATTAACATAAAAAGAAAGTTTAAAAGTGATACGGAGAATTAACAGTCGAAGCGGGTAACTCCTGGTGGTAGTAAAGATTTACAGTAATGTCCACATGCGTGTTTGTGTTGTGTCCTTTTATAAAGACTCTACTGGTGGATTTTTTTAGTTCCCTGTGTTTGCTCTAACATAAATGGCAACAGTGATTTCTTTTGGGTTGTGGCACGCATCAGCATATAACACTTTGCAGATTGTTTTAATGTGAAATTAACAAGTATTCCTGTGTATGTTTAAATTCATACATTAAGGGATTTTACGCACATGCCCCTATGTTTTACATTAGTTTCACATTAGTTTAGACAATTTAGATTTCAAACATTTTGGCACCAAGCATCACCGATGAGTCCATCAAACAGTTGTATGATACGTTGTACTTTATTGTTTAGCAAACTGGATCTTTAACCAAAAAGGTACAATAAACTATGTGCATGTGTGTTACGTTCATCTTACGATCAGTCTTTCCTTTTTCCTTCTCAGTGATTCCGGTTTGGACAGGAGTTCTGTACAAATAGAAATGGAGCCGTTAGGTACTAACTGGGGACCTATATTCCAGATGGTGTCCAGCCATATAACAGACAACTGGAAGGATGTGATACGGAGTCTGTTTCATGGTATGTTTATGTAAATATTGTGTTACATCATGCAATCTTCAGTTGTTTGCTCTTAATATATTTAATTCACCTGGTGTAAAGGACTGGTGGACTTAATCATATAAGCCGTAACGCGTTGTCTGTAGTTCGTCCGTCCGTCCGCCAACTTTTCCTTTTCAACACTTCTATTCCTGAACGGCTTAAGTGCACTTTGACTAAATATGGCATATAGTACCCTTTGGCATTGAGGATATAATTTTATAAAAATGGAAAGTATGCCCCTGGGTGGGGGTGGGGGGTGGGGGGCTAATTTTGCGGAAAGTTATATAAATCGGTCGAATTTTTCTTCTTTAAAAATAGAGGGATTCTAACCAAATTGTGCCCAGGGTATCATTTGGCAAAGATACTTTCAATCAACTCTATGTCGCAGAATATTTATTCTTGCGTAAATCTGAGCTAAAATAGTTGAACAATGATTTATGACTGGATAACACAAGAGAGACATACCTAGTGAAGCGACAAATATTGTGAGATCGATAATACAGAAAGAATATAACAAACTGTTAAGTTCGTTTACAATGAGAACATACTTTATATTGATGATTGTTTCTTTCTCGGTACATGGTTTCACAAAAGTAAGGAACGATTCTTTTGATCAGTTAAGAATATGTCATATACCAATGAATAATAATATTGTTTAAATTAACATTTTATAGAATTAAAATGCAACGAATAGATTTCATGTGCAAAACAAAAGATCACAATACATGGACCTTTAAAATTACGCTTTGATTCTCTATGCGTTGCAGCCATAGACGTTGACGAATGTGATACAATCATTCAGGAAAATCAAAATAACAACCTACCTGAAACGGAACAGATTTACCAGTGCCTTTCAAAATGGCAACAACAAAGAAGATCTCATTCGACAGACGTCCTTGTCCAAATCCTAACCGAGAACTCCTACCATAATCTCGTGCGAACATTGCAAACTGATTTTCAGTCGGAATTCACGACAAATCCGGACACAACCTGAAAAAAGCTGCCCTGCAGGTAGGGCGTAAGAATTGTACCTGCTGCCCCCAATTGCATGATCGTAAGAGGCGACTAAATTTGGGACCTTATCTCTTCTCTCCTTTCTAAATAACTTTCTTTTTCCTAATGTCTCCCTTGACAATGCCTCACTTTTGGCCATTTGTTGAGCGTTCGCCCCTGTGAGGAAGGCTTTGGGTTCTGTCCCCTGGCCGAGACATACCAAAGTCTTTAAAAATGGTAGTTTCTACTCCTGCTTAACGCTCAGCAAATTAGGAGTGGGACGACTGGTTCGCCCGTTGTCAGTATAATGTGACCGGGTGGGGCGTCCTGCTGGGTGTCTTCGGCAGTATGTTTCAGTGAGGTAGCACTATAAAGTCGGCATCAGTTCCGCGCTATTACAAGAAGACAAACACGAACATATCGCAGCCTCCCAAAATACACACACATACACTACACGCATACATCTTGCACACAGGGTAGGCCGTCCTTAAATGACCTTAGCTGTTAATAGGACGTTAAACAAAATCAAACAAACAAACAAACAAAAGCAATCCTTCGATTTGGTCAACGGAATTCTGAACAGCAGGATGATTTGTCCCCAATTTCACGTGATCTTTTGATGGTCGGGTTGAACTGTGGATAACGCAACCGCCTTTGAACGAGTCGACCGGGGTTTGATTTCCCGATCGGACGTGAAAAGATATGGGTCACCTGCTCGACCACGTGGTTACTGCCGGTTGCTCCAATTACATTTCACCTAAAGACACCATTTGCGCTTTCGACCGGATCAACAAGAGTGCTTGATGTATATAGGTTGATCTTACTTGGGTTTTTTGATTGTTGAAAGAATCATAAACATACGTTGTAATAATTAAAAAATAAATTAACAAGAGTGTGTCATTTGATGAGATTTAAAATTGTGATACGCTCGACAAACTGTATGTCGTAACGGATTTAACATTTGTTTTATTGTAATATGAGTAGTTACAGACAGTAAACAGCTTGTATTAAGTACCTTGCGATCATGATGAGGATCGGTAGTATGTAGCATTTGTTGTTACAGGCATCGTGTCATATATGTAAGAGTGAATCACTGCACAAAACAAATCTGGATTATTTTGCTTGTTCAATATTAAAATTGATATCGGTTTCATCGGAATATTTCATACATTTTGTCCAAGGGCAGATGTACAAGGTAAAATTATATGTACACATTCTATAAATAGCTGTAAGGAATTTCCACAAAAGCATTTAAAATCTAGGTGTAGTACATAAGCTATAACGCGCAGTACGGTATGTAACGTTGATCTCTGACAGCTTAACATATACCTACTGCCGTACCTTATACGAGCTTCAATTTAAATTATATAACATTGTCCTTTTTTGTCTTAGACGAAAGGTGCCAAGTGCGTTTCATCTGATGATAATTTATAGAACATGATGTTCTAAATGTAAATATAAATAATTATGTAGACTTCATTATATCTGTTGAATACATCACAGTTATGTATATGTCAGTGTTTTCTATAATTGCCAAGTCACATTTACCCCGAAGTGAATTTTTCATCCAAATGTATGTACATTGACTATTACGATTTAAGATTTTTTTTTTTCAGGAATTGCCATCGATCTTTGAAGGTGGTATTAATCCAGAAATTACTCTACTTTTACTCGTTGTTTTATATGATTGATCTGAAAAGTAAATACTCATTGTCTTAAGATCTGGAAAATTTCTTATTGAATCAATCTTTCTAAATTTGTATGGGTTGATCTAAACAGATGTAATGATATCATCCTTTTTAGATATCACTGATCTGCTTCAATTAAACCGTCCTTACCGAAAGATCAGGGACATCTTCGATATCCGAGGGATAGTCGGGGTGGTGGGTGTTGGGGTGACAGAATCGAGGTTTCCTTGTTTGCTATTTTTGCTATAAACAAACACTGGCCAATATTAAGACTAATAGAGATGTTATCTGTACTTTGACGATTATCAAAGAGGTACTTTGAAATAGTTTGGTTTAGTTTAATTTTGTTAAACGTCCTATCAACAGCTAAGGTCATTTAAGGACGTGCCTCCATGTGTGAAGTGTATGCGTGTGTGTATGCAGGAGACAGGGTATGTTGGTGAGCTTGCCTCCTTGTGATAGTGCAATAATCATTACGGTGCAGCCCGATTCATGTTTATTTTTGATCAACAAAAACATTTATCTTTGGAAATAAATTTAGAGAATTCCACAACAAATTTTCAGACAAGTTAACGATAATCTTCAAAATTACGTATACATTCACTTTGATTCTAAATTGCCAAAACCCAGGGCTTTGAAAATCGGATGAGATATCAGGATAAATAATTAATTTTACACGTGATCATTAAAAATATTCCATGGCTATACCCATGGGATTTGCTTCTTTTACATCTGATCACGCCTTTTTGCGGTATATCTGGTGAAATAGGTATATCTGGTTTTCATTTCGTTTTGCGGGTTTCTCTCATGTTGATATTTCACCTACATTGTTGTACCAAATTATTGTCAATATGTACTCAATTATCACCAATTTGTCTTTCATTTGTTTAGATTTTAGCAATGCATGTCTAATAATTGTGTTATGGTCTCGACAGTGACTTTGCTTTTTTCGAGCAACTGCAATGCGTTTTATAGGACTATATCATTTGTTGTTTATTTATTTATTTATTTCACTTCAAAACAACAGTTTGTGAACAGCAAAGACAGTATTGTCAAATTATGTGACTTCCCAAAAGTGGACATCTTACCAAATGGTGTAAGAGTCTGACAACACTCATTGCATTGTCAATACAATACAAGTGATAACAAGAGTTAAATGAAGAAGATAAAAAATCAGCATTATTTAATAATGTAATTTATTTTCAAATGAAAGATCACGCATTGTGCATTATACAACATAAATGTTGATTTCAGCATATGTTCTCTGTCGAACTGTCCTGAACAGACCTAATAAAATCTAAGCATAATTTATTCAGTTGTTACATAATTGTTTGCAATTGTTTGACATTATTCCTGTTTTTTTTCTAAGTTTCAATTTTGCACATCACCTTATTACTCTAAAGCACATGTACCCGTACTGAACTATCGGAAAAGCAGTGTTAATATTTCTTTAGCATTGACAAGAAACGCAAAAAGTAAATATAACGGTATCATTGATTTTTAAACAGTTAAAACGGATATAAAACGGCTGCAAACAAGATAAGAACCATTTAAATCATTTAAAGAATAACCAGGATTATTTGTGGGTTTTAACAGTATGCACCAAAACACAAACACAAAAGTGCTCACAATTTTTCGGTATTACCCGTGTTATACCAAAAATAAAGGTGGTAACTCCTTATAATTCCTTTTTTAATTGAAAAAGTCAAACAACTTTTTGAGTTCAAAGATAATGAATATTTATTCATTTCAGGAAGGAAAAATTTGCATAAAACATAACATTGCGAAGTATTTTCGTTCCAAAGCAACGTCAACCAATCAGAAGTTAGAATTACGAATACCGCGCCAAACATTGCGGTATACGACGTCATTATTTCTTGTTTTTTGCTGTTTAAGTTATACGATATTACATGAAAAAGTCAAGCATTGAGGGAATACAGGGAATTCAATTATGATTTTATTTGAACAAAGCCGTAAATTTCATTCTAATAGAAGTTACCAATGTATACGCAGTACAGTAAACGTATTACAGACGTCGGTGTCTAATGTTCATATGATCATACGATACGTGAACATACTTAACAGTAACGTATGTTTAAAGCGGTATATCAAGGTCTAATATTAAAGAAATAACAACGGCAAAATGCGTAAACAAAGCACATGGAAATTCAAGTTGACTTTTCCAACAACACAAACACCCACTAAAATCCTATGATGAAACATGTCAGCTAAACAAATACATACACACCGTCATGATGTAAATTTTAGCCCTTCCGGAAATTTGCAATAAGACAATTATCGATGAACATTTATTCGTTCACGGTTTATATACATTATACACATTATATACCAGTAGACAGGAAATATTTTAATTGAAAAGTGCTTTACTATAAGACATTGGTTCGTGGATTTCATTCGCTGTACACATGTTTTTTTGGTAATCCGGAAGCGTACCTAGGTTCACCTGTTTGTATTCACGACACGTGTAATTTAAATATTGGTCCAACTAAAGTATCTTAACGTCCTCAGAGGGAGAAACGAGTTAGGGACAACCAAACTAAAGGTTCCTATGTACAAGCATTGTTGTGAAAAGCATGTTTCAGATTGACCAGAAGATCTTCATGCTCTTTTAGTTCCTCATTCCCTTATTCTAATTCTTGAGCATGTGTATGACAAAACGAATGTAAACCCACTCTCGACGTTGTACACTGCTATGTTTACGTAGTCATTTCACAAAACAATATTCTATCACCTTTACGTTGTAACTACCAAACGGGGCACTCTGGCAACTCTGGAATTATCAGACAAAGTAAACTGGCAACCTTTTAAATCATCACTTACAAGCGGATTAAAATGGTCATAATTTGTAAAAATATCATTGAATAGAATTAAAATGAAATCGAAATATATATAAATAGCTAAAAAAATACCAATTTTTCAAGTTTCCCCAAATCTGTTTTCGTTATGCAAAATTTCGTACAGTTGTCAGTTCAAATTTGAACACGAAGTACATGCTTTATACCGAAAAAAATTCGCCCAGTATAAACTTTCGCCTTCCGCCCAGTGAAATCCAAATACCCTCAATACCCCTAATGTCGTCAATCACATTTAACTTATGTGAATTGCGTTGTTCTTTTTAATGAAAAATTCGCTCTCAATCCAGTAGGCGTAAAAAGGCGAAAATTAACTGCAGCGAAACTTTCCCGATATTCTTAATTGATCATAATCGTAAAATATACAGGGAAATATGAGCTAAAAATGTTAAATGATTTCTGAACGCCATCTTATTTTGGAAGAAGTATGGCTGCAATGTCTAGAAAGACTATGGCCGACACTGCACCGACAATGATGACTACCCCGAAAGAGCCAATGCTATTAGCAGATGTCCTCATGTCCATGGCGCTCGACTTCTTTATTCGGTATGACGTCAGAGCTGACTTGTTGACCGTCAGCTCTACCTTCAGCTCATCCACTAGTTTAAGTATTCTCTCAATTGCAGTTTTATTCCCAGACGCAATAAGTGATGCCATGTTAATACTATCCCAAACGGCTTTTTTGCAGCTACAATTTTGTGCACAGCTTGACGAGGGAGCAGTTTGGGAAACTGTATATGAAAAAACTTGTTTGTTACAACATCACAAAGCAGCATGTTTGCCCTACACGTATTATAATGCTCTGGCAGGCTTGTCTGCATTGACTGCATTTGTAAAAAATTGATTGAAACATTTAGTTTCTGGTTCCTTTCATGAAAATATAATCATCGTTCGATTTGAATTATTATGAATACTTGACTATTAATAATAAAACATATGGAAAGAAAAAAAAATGTTAAACATGTAACGAATTTGAATTGTCAAATTAAAACTTAATCAAAATCGAGTTCATGCATCTGAATTAGAAGGGACATTTTCAGAGGTAATGGAACAGTCTTTACGAAACATCGGTGTGATAGCCATTTACTACCATTGCTGTCTGAATATAGAATGAAAAGTCCTACTGACCTGGTGTATTGGTTGACGTTCGTGTGTTAACGCTATTGCCGGAACCGGACACAAATTCAGGAATAACAGGCGTTGTTTCACTTATAATCGATGTTCCTCCTGAATCGCTACTGGAGCTGGAACCAGATCAGCAAGCAACTTAACACAATGTATCTTCTATCAAATTATTATCATTATATGCAAATATAGATTTTAAGTGACGGAAATTACAGTTCGGCTAAGGAATCCGGTCATTAACGCATGTATTGGGCGAGTATCCAACTAGATGAGATAATATGAACAGAGAATTTTATTTTCATTTTTTTTCGTTACATTGTTAAACACAATAAGTGCTAGTATGGCTTTTACTTTTCATTGTTTCAACGTAATGACATATCGTAAACTATGTCTTGGTAATATGGTAACAACAAACCAATAGTTTTATAATCTATGTTCGTTTATACCTGCTTATCACGGAAACAGGACTAGTCGTCAAAGGTTGAACTGGACTAAGGATAACAGAGGTGGTTGCCATACTAGTTGTCAAGGGATCAGTTGAAATAGAGACAACAGAGGTGGTTGCCAAACTGGTCGTCAAGGTATCAGCTGAAATAGGGACCGTAGGGGTGGGTTTCGTACTGGTCGCCAGGGGATCAGCTAACGGAGAGATCGCAGAAGTGGGTGGTTCCGAACCGGTGATCGGATGATGAACTGCATAACCGTTTACTGCAAGTGTTGTTAAACAATATATACCTTTAATTTTGACTATTCCCAACATAAATTGCAATCTTACCAAATTATGTGTTTGGTATAAATCTGAGGAATACGTTTGGGAAAATGTAACGATCACCCTTGTTTGTTTACATCTCACTTGCTATCCATTTATAGCTAGCTGTTGAAGTTTTCATCAAACATAAGACTTAACATTTCGTTTGATTTTGAAAAGGACCGATGTGGCGATTGGTGACCGTAATTTCAAACTCATCCAATACGAATTTTCAATCATTAAATAGTACTCGGAACCAAAATTAGGTATGTCATTTTCATTTGGTAGGAACAATCAGAGTGTTATAAAATAAAACCTGGGTTGAAAAATTACGTAGACGTATGAAATTTGGATATTAGCAAGTGACCCCGCACAAATTCTTTTGGAGCCTGACTCGTCGTTTGTAAATATATTGATGTCAATTTCTCCAATGCCGTATGATATGGAGAAGTGAAGAAGACAACGATTGTTTATTATCTATTTTCTTCATTAAGATTCTCGTGAAGTAAATAAATAAAGTGGCTTAATCTCGTGTTTCTTTCGTGTTTTTGTCTTACATTTACTTTGGTCTTGCATTGTATGAAATATTGGAACTAAGGAAAATATGCAGTCACATTTTACATTGATGGCAAGTACAAACATGCAATCGTGTTACTAAAATACTTACGGTATAAACCCTCTATGACAAGGAAGTCGACTGAATTGTACGGCAGGTCTATCAAATAAAAACAATCAACAAGTTTGATAAAAGTCCGATTGCATTCGATTTCAATTCAGCTTATAAAAGTGTTACTATCTGGAATGAAAGCAAGTACTTGTAAATATTAGGGAACTGTATAATATTTATTTCGAGAAGAAAATATCCTGTAACAATGAATGGTTCAGAAAAGATAATATAGCACAATTGTTTTTTTTATTTTAAAAAAGCAGGTTTAAAACAAAGTTGCGAAGGATATACCATTTTATACTAACGCCAATGCAACTCGCACAAGTTATGTCTTTTTACGCCAACACTCTCACTATTGGACAACGCGATAGCTGTTTATACACAAAATTGCAGAAATGTTGTCAGAAACTATACACAGAAGAAAAAAGTTAATCACCTCTTTTTAATTGAATTATTATCTTATCATATGTTTCAAATTCAATGCAAATATTGATTATAACTAGACCAGTATTCCATTAAAAAGATGTGCTAATACAGGTATGCTGGTAAGGTATCAATAAATCGTGCACGTGAACAATGGTCCCTAGTAGGGCGTAATAATTTGCCCTCATTGCATGATCGTAAGAGGCGACTCAGTTTTGGATCTTAGCTTGTCTCTTTTTTCTAAACAACTTTCTTTTCCCTAATGTCTCCATTGACAATGCCTCACCTCTGGCATTTAGTTAAGCGTTCGCACCTGTGAGGAAAGCTTTGGGTTCTGTCACCGCGTCGGGACATACCAGAGTCTATACAAATGGTAGTTTTTACTCCTGCTTAACGCTAAGCAATTTAGGAGTATGACGACTAGTTTTGCCGTTGTCAGTATAATGTGACCCGGTGGGGTGTCCTGCTGGGTGTCTTCGGCAGTATGTTTCAGTGAGGTAGCACTATATGGTCGGCATCAGTTCTGAGCTATTACAAGGGGACAAACACGAACACATCGCAGCCTCCCAAAACACACACGCATATACTACAAGCATGCATCTTGCACACAGAGGAGGCCGTCCTTAAATGGCCTTAGCTGTTGAAAGGACGTTAAACAATACTTAACCAAACCAAACGTGAACAATGCCTCCCATGCACAACTCGAAATTAAGTATGCCAGCGCTTCAAATTTTGGCATGCATGTCCGTTTTTATTTAATTCATTCATTACGACTAAATATGATACGAAAGCGAATATAAGAGGCACAGAGATGGCCTTGTTTTGGTTTTATATTCATAAACATCATATTAACTGCTAAGGTCATTTAAGGATGTGCGTCCGTGTGTGTTGTGTAAGCGTGCATGTGTATCGGAGACAGGGTATGTTATGTACTTGCCTCCTTGTGATAATGCGGATTTGATGCTTCCTTTAAAGTACCAGCGCACTAATATACCATGCCGATGGCATTTTTATGTTTGTTTTGATTTTTGTGTTTTGAACAGCCCATCGACAAGGTCATTTAAGGCCAAACAACACTGTAACATAAACACATCAAACCAAAACTAAACAGCTTTAAATAAGTTAATGATATAGAAATACACCAACAGCAAACGCATTGGCTGCTTTGTTTTGTTTGGTTGTGTATAGTTTAACGGCCAATCGACAATGCGAGTAATTTAGGGCAAACAACACAGTAAAAAGCGACATTCACGAAATTAAACACATCAAACCAAAACCTTATAGCTTAAAATGTGTAAAGGATTAAAGAACGACATCAATATCGAACAAATTGGCTACACAATACATCATAATGTACTGTAAAGAGCAATAGAGTGTATATAATTATATATCAATTGCACATAAACTATTTCGAATATCTTTTTATAGACGGCATAAAATCAGTCACGTAATTATTTGTTTGAAATCAGCGTATTCAATCATGAAGTGTTTGACTGTAAATGGTTGATCGCATACATGACAATAAGGCTGGTCTTCCTAACGCAAAATGTAACCATGTGTGGTGTAGGTATATCCTATGCACAGTGGCGAAAGCACAAGTTCCTTTCTGCGGTCTGCAGACCTCTACTTGTTGCTGCAACTTTTTCTTCGAATTTAGAGCCGTCCGTATATAAAAGTGTATGTGAAGAAAATCCCGAGTTTGACTCAGAAAAATCGCTCTTCGATTGAAACAGAGGAGTTCGAGTTTTTTCATTGTGTAATTCTAAATTTACCCCAGACAGTCGAATCGTCCATGGTGGAATGTTTGGTATTTTAGCAATTTCGACCGATGACGGGTCTAGATCCGAATTTTCGAGTGCAGCACAGCATTCCGCCCGGTCAAATTATACTGACAACAAATAATTGGCATGCACTCAACAGGAATGTCCTTCAAACCCATTGCACGTGCGATGGGCTACTACTTTACAGTACTCAACCGATTGGTCAGCATATACATCCCAACCAACTGGGTGAAAGCCTTGTTAAGATTAGGCAGACCAACTGTAACGACACAGCGTGAAGTAAAGACAAATCGTTAGGTTAGCCGCAACAAGCCCCGTTCTTAAACGCAAATGACGACCAAATAGACGCTTTTTAGCAAGAATATTGAGGAACCGCCTGAAGTCAAGAAGGGTCATTAAACGTCCCATGTTAGCAGATTGGCATCAACGATAACGTTTGCCTTGGTCTTTAGCGCGACGTGGTTGGAGTGTGAGAACCTCGCAAAGGGATCGAGCTGGTTCCTGTTTCAATTCACCGATTGACGAATGAGAGTTTGGAGACAAAAAATACGGCGTATTCCCCAAGGATCATTCAACCAACTGTCCCTTAGGTTGACGATTCAGTAACGATAGGGGATGTATCACTCATGGTTGTTAGTTATATTTGGTTACGAGGAAATCAAGACATCAAAGACGTCTTAAAAAAAGTTGTTGTTCCCCATTTTCACAACCACACACAGGCATTAAGGTTTATGTTGATGTATGACAACGCAAGACCACATTGTGTAAAGGGATGTCACTGACTATCATCAAAGGGTAGCCGTGACTTCTCTTCCCTAGCCAGTCTTGAGTCCGGATTTGAATCCGTTAGAGCACGTGATGAACATGATAGGCTGTCGGGTACATGTACTTGAACTTGAACTTCCTGTTTTAAACATCCGTGACTTTGAAGCGGCATTGCATCAAGAATTGTGGCTTACACAGCAGGACATCTAACGTCGTCTGAATGGAGGATGGGACGTAGGGTTGAGGCCGTCATCTAAGCCCGTGGTGGTTACAGTCGATATTGAACTTTTAGACCATGGATGTCGTTAAGTGACTCAGAGTGGAAGTCACATTTTCAACGTGAAATGATAATCTTATCGTGCTTGATAAACCCACCACCTAGGGATACTTCCAGTCAAATTTGGTTAAATTATAAGCAGCGGTTAAGAGCAGGAAGTCGTTTAAAGAAATTGTTGACGTACGGATGACAGACGGACGGACGGACGCCACGGTATGGCATAAGCTAACCTTGGTCAATCGGACCCGGTGTGCTAAAAATTGATATTTTCACAAAGAATCACGCGCTGAATTCATTTATTATGCAGGCATAGTACAGTCAGATTTTTCATTCGATTAATTTTATATGCAAAACCATAAAATATCTCAACGACTGACAGCACGATGTCATCAGAAACTATTTGTACGGTATTTAGCAAAATAAATCAGGGTTGTATAGCATATCGGGTCCGCACTTACATGAGTAGATGAACTGCATTCTGACATTGTATATTCCTAGGCTTGCTGGTGCCTGTAGCTTCACAAACTGCACACCATTATTAATATCTCCCACATCAAATGTGTCGTTAGACCTCTGCAAAATACTTATTAATTTCAGCTCAACTTCACTACATGTTTATGTTACAAATGTTAAACGAGTGATATGCAATACTACACTATATAAGGTGGGTTTGTTTTGTTCTCTTAAAGCCGTTAAATGACATCAGTATAAACAAGAAAAATGGCTGGAGCCATAGAATGGTTGCTAGGCATTGCAATTGATGATGTTTACATTTGTACCACTGGACTCCAGAGCTGGGCGTCAATTGTATCTTGTCCGAACATCTATACATACAGTATTAATGATAGCAATGCACCCCCAGGAACTGTACTTTACCTGATAAAAAGAACATTTACCATGCTTTGCAAAATAATGTCGCTCCCGTTCCTGTAATGAAGCTCCAGTTGGTACAGCTCGTTCAACCCCGAATGTTGTACCATAACAACTGAAAGTATCACTCCTGGGTCAAGTTCATAAGCCAGGGATACAATCGCCTCTTGACTGTATGTATAATTCCGCAGTACAATTTTGAAGTTGGTTGAGTTGATTCGCTCCCCTGGTGTGAACTCAGGTAAATCTTGTGTCGATGGCGTCGTAAATTCTATTGTGTGAGTTTGCATGTTGTATCGAATGTCTATTAACGGAACAGAAATATTCATTTTATAAATCTAAATTGATGTTGACCAAATAAGGAATTATTTTTTCAAGCTGAAAATATGACGCGATCATTTTGAAAAATGTAATTGTGTTTATGTCCTTTTATTGATATGGCAGTATACATTATATAGGATTTAAAATGTTACTTGCATTTGTTATATAACATTTCGTTCATAACCAATTTAGCTAAACCGAGTATTTTTAATTCTAATTGAAGAGTTCGTATTATATTTGCTTGTTAATTTGTTTATTTGTAAGCCAATCAGCACAACTGAAATATGTGCAGTGCTTTAAAATATGCTTACTAAGCAACAAGGGTTCTTTTAGAAGTTATAAACAGAAAATGTGTTAATTTTTCATTTAAAAGATCTTGTCCGATTTTTGATTAGTTTGGTTTAATTATGTTTAACGTCCTATTAACAGCTAAGGTCATACAAGGACGTGCCTACATGTGTAGTGTATGTGTGCTTGCGTGTGTGTATGCAGGAGACAGGGTATGTTTTTAATAACTTTTACAATTAGACCAAAGTGAATTAGAATTATAAAAAAATAGTTTGACGTTAAGTTGCCACTAACACGAAAAGGTATTGCAAGGCAATCCATAGTCCCCTACCGTTGTGATTTCAATATATAACAAACAGTATATTTATATCAGGAAGTAAAGGTCATAGTGAGGTTATAGTGTCATACTTTTTGTACTCAAAATCTGGTTACTCCAGTTGAAATAAGCATAGGTCACAGTGAGGTCATAGTGCCCTTTTTCTTGCACTCTGCAATCCAAAGATGTCCCTGTGCACCAAGTCTGGTTCCTCCAGGTGAAATAGTACAGACGATATGCCATGGACAAATTTCTTGGACAGAAGGACGGACTGAGTGCAAACATATAGTTACCCCCGGGAACCAGTGGGGGACTTATAACCGAGAACGGTCTATACTACATCAATATTTGTTTTACGTGAATAGAAGAAGATTGATAGAGGTTCTCAAACGGGTGTAAGTTGGTTATGATGTTTGATTATCATGTTTATCTTACTAGAGTAAGTTATTTTCAAATTGTGTAAAAACACAAGGTTACCAAGTGTCTTTTACAGTTGGAAAATTAAGTCACGATATACATGATAATCAAACATCACGAGTTTTGGGACCTTTTTCTCCCACAACGTTAAGAAATTATATCTGAAAAACCACTTGTTCCACTGTGCAATACATTATTCTTATTTTCGATCAAGGGAACAATTGCCAAGAACTATGACGTCACAATGAAAAAGAACGTCAAAAGCATAATTACTTTACGTCATAATTAGACGATTGACCAATAGAATCATATCAAGGGTGTAATCGGTGTAAATCCACGTCTTACCGGTTTATAAAATCTGTTCTGGAATTTATAATAATGATTTTATCCTAAGGGCAAAAATACGTTACCATCGATGTCGCCAATACGTCTCTCTCTGGACGTCAGCAGTAAGGCCTTATTTAGAGCCATTCTGTCGTCCCACAACAACGCAATGCCTCCAAACGCTCCAGTGCTTACATTAGAAATATATTCATATTTGAATACGGCACCGACACTGCAAATCAAACAAAACAATCATCATCAGAAACCCTACAAAACCTGTAATATTTAGCTTTTGGGAAATTATTAGAATTTAAACTACTGATATTTTAAGTGCCCTAAGCACATTTTTAAAGTATTTTGTATTGTAATTTGAATTTTTAACGGCCCATCGGCAATGCGAGTGATTTATGGTAAATCAATACAACAACAAAAAAGGCATTCACAACAAGAGGACCATAGGGCCTGTATCGTCCACCTTAATATTCAAGCAGTCATAGCAATATATTCTCATTAATTATTTTTCTGAACTACGAATATTTTAATTGCAAACGTTGCCGGCTTTCGATTATTCTGGAGTCGTTTGAAATGTTTGACAAACTTTTTCAGGCTCTTTCGAAGGAAGATGTAAGCCAAATATCACGACTCTCGGCCCACCAATTCTTCAGTAGAAGTCGATTAAAGGAAAAGTTGAAGGACGAGATGCCGCGCCATGACATAAGCTCACATGCCATTCGGGCAGGTGAGCTAAAAATGAATACATCAAACTAGTAATAAAAAGGTTAAAAAGGTGTAAAAAGGTAAAAATATATCAACAGTGAACGAATTGGTTGTAAAACATGTCAGACTTCATTACAAAAATCAATTGAGTGTAAATAGTCACATATTGATTAAACAGAAACAGTATCAAATAAAATGTTCATAGACTGTAACGAAACGTGTTAATGGCTTTACGGTATCAAAGATGATGCACATCACAAATAGAGAATGTTTCTTTGTTTTGTTTGGATGGTAAATTTGATTCTGATCTGTAATCGACATCCACAAGATTGTGTAAAACTTTGTACTTGATTAATCAGGTGCAAAACTATCATTATTTAATTTCATAAACTAAACATGATAAGTGCCTTTGTAGTATATTATCGTGCGGTTTACCTTATTTCTGTAGCCAGGGAATGCGTTTGGGCACCTCACAAACAAGTGATTTATATCAATTGTCACAATTTACATAATTATTTTGAGAACAGGGCGTTTTTTTGATCGCATTCAAAACGGTCGGAATTGAGTTTTACATTTACGTCATATTAACAGGTTTGGTCATTTAAGAACGTGCCAGGTTTGTATGGTGGAGGAATTATTATTATTATCAAATGCTTAACGGCCATCAACACATGATATGTTATTAGGGCCTACAAATGGCCGAAAAAACAAAGGCAAAAATGTTTTTTGTATTGTTTTACGGCCCATCAACAATTTGAGTCATTTAGAGCTAAGCAACAATATAAAAAATAGACATTCACAAACAACAGAATACATAAAAACCAGAAACAAAATGGTAAAATGTGTAAAATTGTCAAAATATATCAATAGCAAACGAATTGTTTATGAAATAGATATCATATTTTATTATAGAGATTAATTGAATGTAAATAATCATAGATTGATTGCACAGAAACTGTATGAAATAAACATTTCATAGAGGGTACATTATAAAATCTGTCACGTATCTGTTTTAAATCAGTGCATTCAATCACAAAGTGTTTGACTGTAAATGCTTGATCATATGCATGAAAATAAGGTTGGTCCTTCTTATGTAAAATGTACCTATGTGTGATGTAGGTATGGCCTATGCGTTGTCGCGAGAGGACAACTCCCTCTCTGCGGTCTTCTCTACCTTTTGCACATTAATATACATTAGGTTTAACGGAAAATAACTTATTGTTTGTTTCTTCAGACCATTTATTTTGCCAATTTGTTTTAATAAAATTCGCTATTGAAGGTTTAAAATCAGAACTAGGCAGTTTTATATCATTTTTATTGAGGTTTAATACTGCTTTAGCAGCTCTATCTACTTTTTCAGTTCCATTTATTCCGAAATGGCTGGGAATCCAAGTCAAGATCAGTTGACAGAAAACTTAAATTTTGTTAATACAAAGGGCAATATTTTGTACCAGAAAAAATACATCCAACAAACTTAAGGTTAAAAGAAAAACGTCAATTTGATTATTAAAAGTGGTTATGATGACTCAATTTTTATCAAAAAGACCAAAAGCTTTCAGAAAGCCTAAGATTGAAGAGACAGTTATGTTTTCGAAAAGAGATTTAAAACATGTAATGTTGTTATAGATTTGTTTTCGAATATACTTAAAGTCAACACAATCTAATAAGAATTGTTTTTACTGTTGTTCCTGACACGCTATGCAATGAGGCTGGACATCACGTTTGAGTAAATAACAATAGACAATGTATGAATGGAGACGGACAAGGACAACTCGTCTCGGCACCTCTTTCTGTGGCTATGATGCTATTTACCGATTTCAGGTTTAATAGAATGTAATTTGTTATCGACGCATTGATTCCAATTATTTTTCCACTGAGATCTAATAGATTTTTGTAATTGTTAGTTTAACATCTTCAGGTGGTAGAACTAGTTCTGCTTTCGCGGCACGATCTGCCTTTTCATTACCTTGTATCCCAACATGTCCGGGAACCCAGCAAAATGTAATATAACATTCTGAGGTCGAATTGAGATATTCTTCAAAAGGACTATTTCCAGCTATGTTAATATAAAATAGGAGCCTGCCCCCTCATAACGTTTGTTTCAGAAGTGCTAAAAGATTGATGTTGCTGTTTTAACTCTTTTCAATCCTCTATACATCTAATGTTAATACTTTAAATCACTCTACTAATTATTTAGATGATTAATTAACCTAATTACAGCATGGGGATCGAAAAATGGAATATCAGCCTGAATATACTTTTTCGGAATAAATCGTATTTTTTGCATCCTAATACGGAGGAAAGAACACTTTCTTTCATGCAAAGCTTAAATTATATATTTATCATCCAGATTGTGAGTTAAATCGAACATTTTATGAAAATTTTAATGTAAAATATAGGATTTTTCATTCTTATTATTCTTGTATACCAAACATTTTCATTGTATAAAGAAGTGGTGTTATTTCCAATATGTATGCAATAATTCAGTCCATAAAAGTGGTGGGAAGTATTAATTTCGAACAACAAAGTAGCCTGTGTACCCAAACATTTGAGGGCATAAGACACCTCCCTGGCATCCACCAAAAAAAGGCACCTGATTACACGTAATTGGTAATGAATTTCGTTGCCAGCCTACAATAAACCTTTCAGAACATGTAAGGTCACAACAAATTCCAAATTCAAAGTTGCTTCATCACTTGGCGTGATTGATAAAGTGTTTGTTAAAAATCAATTTTGAGATCAAATGTTATATTGTCGTAAAGTTGGTGTGGGTAACACACACCGTCACAATATGTAGAAGGGAACTGTGCTCAGGGCCCAAATTCAATAACAATGCGGAGGAAAATCACTCACTTGTATTTAAGTAGAATGTCAAGAGGTAAAGACACCGCGCCGAAATGTTACATCGATTTTATTGGCGCGGTCAGCGGTCTAAGAAAGATAACTCTCCCCAAATTTCACCACACTTATCCCCGTTGAAGCTGCTGTTGATGAATCATTGATGAGTAGCAGATCCCCTGGTGTAGTTCAAGATGCTGGATATGATTGTTCTCTGGTGGACAAGGTCGGGTCATCCCTTAAGCATAGGGGACCTCTAGCAGGAGCACAGTTTCACCTTGCCTAGTAGTGGAAGTTCAGGTCCTTCCTTAGTAGATCTAGTTTTGATGGAAGGCTTAATATAACTGTGCCCTATTACAGGACCGTTACAAATATAACCTTTAAGGCGGGGCACTGATATACCGTGCCCTTTATAGGTATGTCATCTCGAAAACTATGTCTTTAGTTTCAAAAAGTGCATGAGTGCACTCCACTTGTATGCTGATTGTGACAGGGTGTTAATGACAGAATTCCACCCCTGAGCAGATAACAGTTCAGGGTGCCAATCCCTCAATGTTTCCTGAAACGGTTGAGCAGAAAAAATGTCTCTAGAGGCTCGGAGGCACAGAACCGTCTTTCTGAACCTCTGTATTGTTGGTGGAATTAAATAGAGATTATAGTTAAAAGCTGTCTCCCAACTGTACAATGTGATCCCATTAACGTGGGTCACAAAAATACGCATGACTTTTTACTTTCCTTTCTCTTATTGTAACTAATTTACTATGGAACTTTTGCCTAGTCACCCCCAACATCAGTCAAGTCAACTTTTGGGGTGCTCTAGTCTGCCTAGCTGTGCAAGTGAGTACCCAACATGAGTCTTATTGCTCCAGGACAGTTGAGAGACAGTTGCACGGCTTCTGTAATTGCAGTCCCCCGTTCTTGACAGAATTTCCCGCCATAGCCTCTAGGAACGCTTCACTCAAACAGTTTCCTGGCCCCTGCGAACGCGTTCTCGAGCATGTGATAAACTCAACTGCCAGGGGCACAGAAACTTAAACGATTTCGACATGCATTTTAAATATCTTTTTTCCAGTACTCTGGTCCTGGAATACCACCATTTGGTTGAACCCAGTCCACCGGACAGTGTCCTATTGTGTTTGGTGGTATTTTTCCGTTTTGGGCTACCTTGACAGCGGACGATGTCCTCTGTTCTTCCACTTGTGCTGTTATAGCGAACGCCCGATAACCAATAAAAAGGACGCCCGCATATAAGTCAATGACGCTGTTGTTCCTTGACCGAAAGTCCACCCCAACAACATGTCGTACATGATGGGGGCCTCATATACGGTCCAAGGTACTTCTGTTTACTATTTCGATCTATAGGTCTTTTATTTCCCATACTATCTATACATTGCCGGTAACACCTCAGAGCCTCCCCCGTTTCCCAGGCTCCAGTGGTTCCTTGAGTTTATCCACCAATTCCTGTGTCGTGGTGGCAGCCGTATCTACAACAGCCTGTACCGGTGTTCTATTCAAAGAGAGGGGTTTGGTGATACTACTGCCATCAGAGATCGAGGTGGTACGTCTTTCCTTCGTGTCTGAGACCGAGACCTTGATCTATCCGCCACGCCTCTTTGTGGTTCTCGGGACGCAGATCGATGTTGTTGCCGATCCAAGGAGCCCCGGCTAGGTTGACCTTGACCTCGACCTGGTGACCCAGTGCCAGGTGACTCCATGATATTTGGGTGACAAGTTACCGTTTAGCGGGGGACCTTATTCCGAATATGGCGTCCTTTCTCTACGTCGACCGTCATACCTGTTACGCCCGTTGTCCATAGTATTTAGGGGAACATTGGTCGTGATCCGGAGAGCGGAAGTCACCACAAGGTGGAGGGGAGTACAGACAGGCAGCTACACCGCCAACACTAAGTCGAAACAGGGATATCTTTAGCTCCTGCAGTTCCTCTTTTAAAAACTTCACATTGTTTTTCTCTACTTTGACATCTCCCGACTTTGTGGCCTCAGCAAATTCCACTATAAAGTCGGCACCAGTTCCGTGCTATCACAAGGAGACAAACACGAACATATCGCAGCCTCCGAAAACACACACGCACGTATCTTGCACACATGGGAGGCCGTCCTTAAATGAACATAGCTGTTGATAGGACGTTAAACAATGCTTAACCAAACCACCTGTCTACTAGCGTAATGTGATGCGCGAGAACCAAACACAGCACGCTGGTTGGCCATGGAGGCCTTTATGTATTTCAGATATTTATGATACGTCTTTCATTTCGTCTCTATGGGTCTGTGCGCCATATCGCAGCCTCCCAAAACACACGCATACACTACACGCATGCATCTTGCACACAGGAGATGCCGGCCTTAAATTAACAAAGCTGTTAATAGGACGTTAAACAATACTAAACCAAACCAAACCAAATATTAGAACAATATTCATTTTAGAGGACTCCGAGGTTTTACTTTATAGGTAACAGTTGTGCACTTGCATGGGACAACTCAAAGTAGAATTTGGGCATGTGACAGTTCAAAGCTGCATGTACTTTCCCAAGTGGAAAGCATACACAGATTGGTATAATTTAATGAAATTCAGATCATGAATATTTGGATTGTTAAATCCTTGGTGTGAAAACATAAAAAAACTCCATAAATGTCAAATGTTTTATGATGATACAATGTTCACCCTTAGTAATTTTAAATATTCTGGGACAAGATCAAATAGGTAAAACGAAGTTTGTGACCTGCTTGTCTGCAGGGCGAGTGGTGTGATAAGTTGTACACCTCGTTTTTGTAACACTAAGCATTACCTGGAGCGAAACTGTTTTTTAAGTTAATCCCTAATACTGTTGTCCAAGTGTTGTATGAGGCTACTAATGCCAACTTCGAAATTATTTGTAATTACAAACATTTTGGTTTCAATGGCAATAATCCTTTCAAATCACTTGCCATTACGTTCCCGTTAGCCAAATACCGACACATATTAAGTTTCAGCAAAATCGTATAATATCTAAATTTTGACCAATCAGAGGCCACCACTCGGTTACCATGACAACCAAAATTTTCGAGACACCGACCGTTGAATTCAGTGTACATAATTACCACAACAAACCAGTTTTCAACAAAATCCGACTACATCTGCATTGTCGCTCTTTTTTGGCCCAATGGACTTCTTTTTACAGACTTGATTATACATTTCCAAGGCATCATGCATGCTTGGTTTTGTCTAATTTTGATTTCAAGCTAAGGTCATTTAAGGACGGGCCTCGATGTGTGTAATGTATGAGTACTTGCGTGTGAGTATGCAGGAGACAGGGTATGTTGATGTACTTGCCTCCTTGTGGTAGCCCGGATCTGATGCCGACTTTATAGTGCTATCTCACTGAAATGCCATGCCGAAGGCATCCAGCACACCATTCCGTCCATTCACATTATACTGACAACAGGTGAACCAGTTGTTGTCATTCCCCTAAACGCTGAACGTTAAGCAGGGAATAACAACTACCATTTTTAAGGACTTTGGTATGTCCCGGCCTGGGAACAGAACCCATTGTCTTCCTCAACTGGGAGGACTGTCAAGATCACAGGGGTCAAATATAATAAAAAAATTCAACATTATCCTAAGATCCATTTGGACTAGTCATGATACTTTGGTATGTTATATAGATCAACAGTGCAAATCTGTATCTATACTACAGTTATGAGATGAAAGGTCAACTTTAAGTGCTAATCAGGGGTCAAAGGTCAACATGGGTTAAAAGATGAAACAGTCTTTTTTTCTCAAGTTTCATATGTCCCAGGGTCATGCTATTTGACCAGTAGGTACCTGGGATGGAATGCTAAAATGGCATTGGCCTAGTTTCAAGGTCACAGGGGTTAAATATGTTAAAAACTTCACACAACAATATCTTAAGAACCATTTGCTCTAGTCATGATACTTGATTATGTTATGTAGACCAGCTGCATGAATAGTTTCCTTATCAAAGTAATGAGGTCAAAGGTCAGCTTTTAGTGCTATCCCGAGTCAAAGGTTAACGCGGGTTAAAAGCTTTAAAATATAAATTTCAAATTTCAAACAACAATATCTTCAGAACCATTTCAGATATGTTAAAATGTCTTGTGTTCTAGTTACCAAATTTGGTCTGAAGTTACCTATATGTCAGTTTAAAGTAACAATAGAAACAGGTGAGTGAAAATTGGAAGTTCAGTGCATTAAAAGGTTTACGTATCATTACAAACAGTGTTTGTCGATATAAGAATGTCTCCTTCGCTCTTCGGAAGAGAAATCAAAATTTGCGAGGAGATGTGTCCTCATTTGAGTACCAATAAAATATCTTGTTATGTATGATAGCGAACATATCGCACTCCATCTTTTGCCGTTTATAATCAATAAACCATTCATGGATATTATCAAGTATTCTGTGTATTATCAGAGACTGTTTGGATTGTTTAAATATTATTTAACGTCCTATCAACAGCTATGTTCATTTAAGGACGGCCTCCCCTGTATGCAAGATACATGCGTGTAGTGTATGCATGTGAACCAGTCGACCCACTCCTTAATTGTGAGAGTAATGCAGGAGTAGAAACTACCAGTTTTACAGACTCTGGTATGTCTCGGCCAAAGGACGTTAGAACCCAAAGCCTTCCTCACACGTACGAACGCTCAACTAAAGGCAAAACGTAGGGCATTGTCAAGGGAGACATTAGGAAGAAGAAAGTTATTTAGAAAGAAGAGAAAAGATAAGATCCCAAATCTAGTCGCCTCTTATGATCATGCAATGGGGGCAGCAGGTACAATTATTACGCCCTACAATATATACGTCTCTGCTATTACTGTCTCCAATAACAGTGGTAAGTCCTTTGGCATGTACGCCTTAAGTGTAGTTTTGACTTGTATTACAAAAGCGGCACACAATCATCTAAAATCTGACTGATTGGGTTAGTTTAATATTACATCTTGGGGAGATAAAGCTTTGTAATAACTCACAAATATGGTTCGACCCTACAAATAGACTGACTCAAATCCAAATCCGGCTGATCAGGTTAGTCCAATGTGCTACTAAGGGAGATAAAGTTTTGCAAAAATACTGGACAACCGCAGCAGTGACCTTTGGTTATCAAAGCATGGTTAGCTTCTAGTAGTTCTTTTCTGGTGTTAATGTATTGGTCCTGTCGATCTATTACGTATTATACTGAAATGGACAGATTATTTTGGAAATAATTTCTTAATTATGACGGAAAGAATAGACAAGTGGTCAGTGGTATAATTTCAGGCTTATTTGCAGTGGTAATTTTTGTGATATAAAGCAAAACGTTAGTGACCCAAACATAGTGGTGATGGGAACTGTGTAATTAGGTGGGAACACTACAGTAAGTAGGTCAGCGGAAACCACCCGCTGTGGGGAAGAGTGCGAGAACACAATTTCAGCAAGCAGAGCTACATTAGAAAATTAATCAGAATATTTTTTATTAATTGCATACTTACAAAATGCATACATTGTTGTATTTTTCACATACATATAGCTAGTTTAGAAAGCATCG
This sequence comes from Mizuhopecten yessoensis, assembly GCF_002113885.1. Lineage (NCBI taxonomy): Eukaryota > Metazoa > Mollusca > Bivalvia > Pectinida > Pectinidae > Mizuhopecten > Mizuhopecten yessoensis. The sequence continues at coordinate 264,474 of NW_018408188.1, read as the reverse complement.
AAGTGAATGTTTTCTCTGTCTATTAGTTGGCTAACCACAAAATTGCGTAACTCCAGTATGAATGAAGATTCTAGGTGTCGCTGCCGAAATTATTTGCATATGAATGAACAGTAAGTGAATGAGATTCCATATAAGGAGATATCAGATTTCAAACGCTTTACCTGTATTTCTAGGTTTAATCTTTAAAATGATGACACTCAAAATACTTTGCACGACACATGGATTTCGGTTGAGCAGCGACATTTACCCCCGCAAATATATGTACTGAATACGAAACCGCGAAATATTGACACCGAAAATTCAAAGCGCCATACAGTATTTGAATTTTATTAAATATACTCTATGAGATAGTCATGTACTGTTCATCATTGTTAGCAAAGCGCTTTCAAAGTTTTTGCCTAATATTAAACAATAAAATATGAAAAAAACACCAAACTTACAGACTTTAAAAATTGAATACGAATCATTATTATCATCTACTACGGTTTCCATAGGAACGGTCTAAATTCCAGTATCAGTTTTTAGCTCGCCTGCCCGAATGGCAAGTGAGCTTATGCCTGCCATGGCGCGGCGTCCGTCGTCAACTTTTCCTAAAAATCGCTACATGTACTAGACATAAACGACAGAGCGTTTTTGACCAAATTTGGTCAGAAGCATCCTTAGGGAAAAGGGAACACATTTTGTTTAAACCGTGGGTCTGGCCCCAGGGGCCTGAGGGGCGGGCCCAATAGGGGAAATATAACAAATTCTTTAAAATCCGTCTACTTTTGTAGAAATAAAAGGATTTGTTCCATATTTGGTCTGAAGCATCCTTGGGTGGAGAGGGACCAATTTTGTTTAATCCGTGGGTCTGACACCCCTGGGGACTGAGGGGCTAGGCCCAATGGGGAAATATAGCAATTCTATCAAATCCTTCTTCTTCTGTAGAAATGAAAGGATTTGTTCCATATTTGGTCTGAAGCATCCTTGGGTGAAGGGGAACTAATTTGGTATAAACCGTGGTTCTGGCCCCCGAGGGGCGGGCCCAAAACGGAACACATAATAAATTCTTTAAAGTCCTTCTTCTTCTGTAGGAATGAAAGGATTTGTTCCATATTTGGTCTGAAACATCCTTGGGTAAAGGGAAACCAATTTTGTATCAATCGGGGGTCTGGCCCCTGAGGGGCCTGAGGTGCGGGGCCCAATAGGGGAAATATAGTAAATTCTTTAAAATCCTTCTTCGGTAGGAATGAAAGCATTTGTTCCATATTTGGTCTGAAGCATCCTTGGGTGAAGGGGAACCAATTGTGTATAAACCGTGGTTCTTGCCCCCGAGGGGCGGGCCCAAAAAGGAACACATAATAAATTCTTTAAAGTCCTTCTTCTTCTGTAGGAATGAAAGGATTTGTTCCATATTTGGTCAAAAATATCCTTGGGTAAAGGGAAACCAATTTAGTATCAACCGGGGGTCTGGACCTAGAGGGGCCTGAGGTGCGGGGCCCAATAGGGGAAATATAGTAAATTCTTTAAAATCCTTCTTCGGTAGGAATGAAAGCATTTGTTCCATATTTGGTCTGAAGCATCATATGGTAAAGGGGAACACATTTTGTATAAACCATGGGTCTGGTCCTATAGGGGCCTGAGCGGCGGGGCCCAATAGGGGAAATATAGCAAATTCTTTAAAATCCTTCTTCTTCTGTAGGAATAAAAGGATTTGTTCCATATTTGATCTGAAGCATCCTTCGGTGAAGCGGAACCAGTTTTGTATAAACCGTGGGTCTGGCCCCGAGGGGCCTGAAACGGTTGGGCCAAATATGGGAAACATAGCAAATCCTTTAAAACCCGTCTTATTCTGTTGGAATAAAAGGATTTGTTCCATATTTGGTCTGAAGCATCCTTGGGGAAAGGGGAACTAATTTTGTATAACCCGTGGGTCTGGCCCCCCAGGGGACGGGGGGGCGGGGCCAAAAGGGGGCAATTTTGCTATAAACGACTTCTTCTGTAGAACTATTTCATGGATATCGGTCATATTTGGTCAGAAGCATTCATGGGAGGCAGGGATTCAAAATTGTACAAATGGTGGTGCCGATACCCCCCCCCCCCCCGTGCTAAGGGGTGGGGCCAAAAACAGTGTTTTACTTGGAAATGGTTGATGGTTTGTTTCCAGGATGGCCTAGGGTCTGGCCACACCCTTTGAGACATAGTCCCTGGGTCATAACTTTGAAACGGTTGAGATCCCCACTCTAGAACTATATATACATAAACTTGGCATAAAGAGACAAAAGTAGTCATGGTTTTAGAATAGACACTGGGGTCTGACCGAACCCCTAGTCGCAGCTTGGAAACAGTTGAGATCCCCACCCTATAACCATGCATATATACAATTGCTGAGTATAAAGAGATGAATGCACATATGCTTCCAGAATGGACTTGGGGACTGCCCATAACTTCGAAATGGTTAAGATCCCCCACCCAAAACTATATATAAATTGTTGCGCATAAAGAGACGAATGCAGTCATGATATTATAATTGACCCCAGGGTCTGCCCCACCCTTGGTAGACTTAACCCTGGGTCATAACTTTGAAACGGTTGAGATCCCCACCCCAAGGCTATGAATACAAATAGTGGACAAAAAGAGACGAATGCAGTCATTATATTAGAATTGATCCTGGGGTCTAGCCACAAACCTATGGATCTAGTTTCTGAGTCACAGCTTGGAAACAGTTGAGATCCCCACCCCATAACCATACATTAAATTGCTGGGCATGAAAAATCTAATACAGACATACATGTACCACAAGAATTGGTATTGTAGTCTGGCATATTCCCTTGGATCTCATTTGGAGAATATTTTGCCATGATTGCTTAGATATCCAGGTGAACGATACAGATACAGGCCCTCTGGGCCTCTTGTTGATTTCACGCAATGTTTTAACATTTTACACACTTATCTCGAGCAACAGCATTTCCTTTATCCGTTAATTGTTCCCTAGTTCATATTAATATAGTACAGGTGGTATTGTCTTGATCCATAGTGTTCACCTTGTTTTCCGCACTGGTAGTTTGGTTAATAATACAGATGCGTCCAAATTACGTGTCGGTTGGTAAGCATGTTAAATCGATTCGAGTCAATCTGATAATGTTTATTCCTCTTCGATACTCTACGTTCAAAACTGGAACATAGTATAATGGTTTTAATATAACAAAATTCGAGTTCTTTTATTTTCAAATTTTATTAAGTCGCAAGATTCATCGAGTGATGTTTCATAATTTGAAATTAAACTGGTTTAAGCGGATTTCGGAAACTTTATCCAATTTCAATCCAATCTAATCCACACTTACATTGCCTCAATCATCCCATCTAAAGCATAAGTATATATTTCATCATCATAATTATTTGCTTTCATAGCAACTTTATCTTCCACATCCAAACTATTTCCCCCATAAACGACACCTTGCCTATCTTGTATCTGTACTCCAGCCCCATTAATTAATCATGTGTAATGGACGCTTTCAAAGCAACATTAATGTTAAATTCCGTCTGTGAATATAAGTCTGTAATATAGGTTATATACACTACTTAAGCGTAAAGCGTGAAATGAAAAGCTGAACAATTAATGTTCCATGAAGCACGTGTCAAACACGTATGTTTAAATAGAGAGTAAAAAGATAAATAGAGGAAATCCTGCAGAAAAATATATTAAGTCTAAAACCTTGGAGTGCCCCTGCCGTCTCGGGCAGAGACTAATCTTGCTGTGTCTCGCTGCATGTTGCAGAAATGCTGTTAAATCGTTAATGGCCCGTCAATACAGGTAGGTCATTAAGGGCAAATTCATTCAAAATCAGACGGGTAGTCATTGGCGAGTAAAATAAACAAACGGTTTTTAACAAGACGTTGTGGAAAAGCCATCCCTCCTTGTTGTTTACTCTACTTTATTATGTTTTATATACGCTCGTCGACTCATAGGAATGTTCATTACCATGAAAACTCGTACAAGTTCGATAACTAATTATCAAACCGGTTTTTACGGAGAAATAGCCTTTATTTAATTGCAAAAAAAACCCAACGGAATAACTTAAAACTTTATACATGTAGGAAAGTTGCTTGTCATTTCGGATAACCATCATTGTCCAACCGTTATGGAGTAACGGCTCTTTATGTACAACCATACAGACGTCTGCTCATTCAATGTATGACAGGCGTATTGTGTACCACTTTTGCAGTACCCTATTTAATTCTGTTTGTTGTAATGTAACTTTACTGTTTTTAATTTGAAAACTAGTTTACTTCTAACAGATATGATAACGTTTACTTGAGAAGGTTGTATGCAATGGTGATTGGTTTGATTTGAAATACTGTGGATTGTTCAACATGTGGTTTATTGTGTTGTGTGTGTTACCAAGTGAACCTAATGTGATAAACTCGAGATTTGACATAACCGGATGATACGAAACAACTCAGGTGGGATAGAAATACTACGCAAGAATTAAAATAATAAATAATTAAGTTTTTTCTTTGTGGAATATCGCTGTATTCTTTACAAATAATTTCATATCTGATATATGGATAGTCAATATCAACAGATGATTTAAGTAACGTACAGCTCTATTACCCTTTCGTTAAATATCTTAATCTCCCCTCTTTTGATTTTACTTGACAACGAGTGTGCATAATTTATCGTTCATATGTAAATAGTGTTCTGTATTGTAATGCTCATCTAGGACATAAATACACGGTATTTTAGACATGTAGGGACCTTACCCAAAATAGTTGTATCTATTGATAATATCCTATGAGACATACGCATATTAACCCAATTTTGTCATTGCTTCACTTTAACAATAAACATTAGTGATTGGGTTGTGAAGAATAGCCGTGGAAAGAGTACAAAATGTTTTTCCGTCTGAAAGTATATTACTTGCAATACTTGAACGGAAGGATTTTGTTCATCATTGCCGACACACACTAAATAGTTACTCACCTATCTAAGTCTATTCGACCCGTCTCTGTGATGAAATTTGTCAGGTCACTTGATTTCATCCATGAGTGGAAGTCGGATCGATTTGATTCAACTTCTACTTCTGCCGTGAGCAACACATCTGATATTCCACTTTCGTAGTTTACCGCCATGATCTGAACCTTTCAGCATACAAATGGAGTATATATTCAACCGGTGTAATAAAGCCAGATTAATCTAAACCGGAGGGTAAGGTTTTTGATGTTTCAAAAAATGAATCCCTAGTGTTTCAGACATTCCGCCTACATATAAGTAAAAGAATATTCTGTGGTTTTTTTTTTCAAAAACATATATCCGTTAAGTAATACTTGAGTGGACAGATTTCAAAAGATTTTCTTTCCATTTTTCCATTTTGCTATGAAAATTACAACTGTTTCTTATACCTCCCAGGGTGCGACGGTTGACCAAGCTTCGATCAGTGGTGAGACGTAGGGGGCATCACCCTTGACGACAGCCAGTAGTTCATGTACCGTCAAATTAGTTTTGGAGCTGCTTCTTCCCTCCCAAGCGTGTAAAGGACTAAGAGATTTGGCATGTGTAACGTTGTACACCAGAAGTGGTTCCCAAGAAGCCATGACTTAACAAAAGAAAGAAATAAAGAAGAAAATGTCATTCGGAACATCCTTTTCCAAATTCGAAACTCTACGATAAAACCCAAGGAGATACAAAACAAAACTTATAAGATCGGCAATAAAATACAATAAATACGTCGTTATATTTATATAACCTCCTGAAAATCCTAAAGCAGATAAGATTGAATAGAATTGCTGGTCATTTAGTCTAAAACCATTTATCAGAATATTTATAGTATTTCTGTATACATTCGACAGCGATCCACGTAAATGTTTTCAATGTAAAACATATCAATCTAGTTATTATCATCTTTTTCAGCTCACGTTTTGGAATATTTGCTAATCGTCCTGCGGAGTAACACTCGTGGTCACCTTTTTTGGTGCTGATAATTTAACCTTTTATGGCAATCAAGACTTCGCGGGTGAATACAATTGTAAGATTCAGTTTTAAAGTTACGTTTTTAAATAACTAATGTATAAAGTACCATAAATGCATATAAAATATTTTATTGGGTCAGAAATATTCATGTACTACATGAAAAATTTCCATATCATATACCGATGAAATATGAAATATGGATGAAATGCACTATCCATGTTCCTAGTTTAGGGGGTTTAGGGGATTGAAAAGTACCCATATTTGAAACAAATACCGTTGATTCTAGTGGGTTGGCACGAGTCCAAGATAGGTCATACAAAACATAATAAAACTTGGCATAAATCTTTTAAAACTAATGAATAGATGCACTGTCGAATCGACTAAAACTATGAACGCCTACTGGGCCCTGTTGTATAATAATAAAGACTGTATTTTTTATAAGGATTTCACATTTTAATCCTGAATGATAGGACTAATTATATGCGAGTTCAAATGCTCAAGTTTAATCAAACTTCCACCAATCAAAAGCTACATTCCAAATAATATAACCTCAAGTGATTAATAATTTATAAATTGCAGTCATCATTGTGTTCACACTTGTTGGGACATATTTTCAAAAATAATGGAAACACGAAAATTGTATCTATCTATACTCTAATAAAGGAGACATAACTCGTCTTGTCCGTTATGTTTTGTGATATTTTACGTCAAATCGACAATTTAAAGTCGACTAATGGCCAGCTTGCACTAAAAGAAGACATTCACAAAAATAAATACGTCGAACCGAAACTTAAATAGGTGAAAAAATGCAATTAATAAAAGAAACAATAATAATCATAAGTTAACAAACTGGTTGTGATATTCATTAACAGATTAATTGAACGTTAACATTTTTCATTATTCCTTTTCTCGGTTATAATGATAATACATTGATTAAAATCAGACAATATGCAATTAGGTTTTATTATTTACCTGTACTTGTAAACAGCATCAGGACAAATACATAGACTAACAGCTGTGAAGTGTCCATCCTCTTTCTCATTGTCGGTAGATAAACTTCTTAATGACTCCTACACATATAGCACTCATGGAGGCACGTTCTTAAATAACCTAGCTGATGATAGTATGGTAAACTCTCTACAAGCAACCAACCAATCAACAATTGATAACACCTGTTCCACACAGTCTGTCGGTTGAAGAGTCTTCTAATTCTGACTACTAAGTAACCAGGAGAAAATGTGATATAGCCAATGACAATGAGTTAAAGATCTAGTCGAACCGATCAAAGACCTGCCCGATAAACATATCCTACGCACTATAGGGAAAGTGTTTTTTCAGAAATAGAGATTCTAAATACGAAGGGTTCACTCCATTATTGATATATTGTAGGACTTGGAAGCTTAACGGTAATAAAGAATTGATAATACACGAACGTATTGGGAGCTTTTAACACATAAAAGCGTTTTAATAGTTACTGTTTTATAGATTTGTAGATTTACAGATAAGTTGGATCGGGTACTCTGATCCCAGACATTGAAATCTCATCATTTTAGCACCCCGTAACCCCTGACGACAAACAGTTCAAAACATCTTTGTGATTTATTGATGTTTTCATACATTGAGAGACACTGTGGCATGTTAAAATTAAACAGAATATATTAAACAAACAACTGATGACTCTAGGTAACCTACTGTAGATGTCCCTAATGTGTGGCAGGGATCCTTAAATACGCACTTATTAGCTCAACTGGCCCGAATGGCCAAGTGAGCTTATGCCATGGTGCGGCGTCAATATTTTACTTTAAACAACTTCTTCTTAATAACCGCAACGCCTAGAGTGATGAAATTTGGCCAGAAGCAAACTGGGATCAAGGGCTACTAAGTTTAATAAAATATATGACCTTCATCTATATTCAAGGTCACAGGGGTCAAATATGTTAAAAACTTTAAACAACTTCTTCTCAATAACCGAAATTCCCAGGGTGATGATATTTGCCCAGTAGCATGCTGGGATGAAGGGCTATCAAATTTGTTCAAATGGATGACCTTCTCTCATATTCAAGGTCACAGGGGTCAAATGTCTAAACACTTTTAAACAACTTCTTCTGAATAATCAAAATGCCCAGGATGTTGATATTTGGTCAATAGCAAACTAGGATGAAGGGCTACACAGTTTGTTTAAAAGAATGACCTTGACTTATATTTAAGGTCCCAGGGATCGAATATGTTCAAAATCTTTGAACAACTTCTTTTGACCAACCAAATGGCTCAGGATGTTGATATTTGGCCAGTGGCATGCTCGGATGAAGGGCTACACAGTTTGTTCAAAAGAATGACCTTGACTTATATTTAAGGGCACAGGGATCGAATATGTTCAAAATCTTTGAACAACTTCTTCGGAATAACCAAATGGCACAGGATGTTGATATTTGGCCAGTGGCATGCTAGGATAAATGGCTACCAAGTTTGTTCAAATGAATAACCTGCACTCATATTCAAGGTCACAGGGGTCAAATGTCTAAAAAAAACCCAAGTGATCCAAGAGGGATCTTGGCGCCCACCATTGTACCATCTTCATTAGTTCTTTGTCAGTTCGATGTTTTCTCTTCTTTCCTCTAATCTGTTTGATCGAGTCATGTAAACAGTAAATGCACTTTGAGGTAACTTTGATCTAAACTTAATACTGATGTGCATGAAAGCCAACCTTCAAAGTGAGTTTGTCATTTCACATATTTACTAGTACAGTACTTGATGTGAAAGAAATAGAATTGATCATTGCAATATGGGAAAGATCTGTTTAGTTCTTCCTTTAGCCATTTTGTGTTTATGATCAGTCTCAAAATATACCAAATTTGAGAAAGATCCCTCAAGTTATTCCTGAGAAATAGTACTAACAAACCTTCAATGTCAAAAATCGAAGATGGCTGTCGGTAGGCTATTTTGTTTGATCAGTTTCAAAAGTAAACATGAATAATAAAGGATAGTGGGGAACCTGCATTGGCTGGCCCAAAAACAAATTTAACACAATGATTCAGCACATTTAAATTACATTTAACACGACAATGTTTGTTATAAGTAAAACAGAATAAAACATTATATTTTTAATTCTTCAACCCTAGTTAAAACCTGACATGATCCACTCCATTCAGGTCTTCCCAAAAAGAGATACACAAAACTCGCACCACAAAGAAGACACCCTGGCAGTATTTCTATAGAAAATCTGAAAAAAAATCATCACATTTTCTATATCACGGACAGTTCGATTCAAATCGAAGTAATGACAACTGAAAAATGTACTGCCCCCCAGTTAATGTGGAAGGGACTATAATTTCTTTTATTCATAAATTTTTCAACAGCCTAAACTATTTTTGTTGGGCGAGTGACTACTCCACTTTTGACAACTTTTGGTCGCCCGAGAAAGACTTTAATCGCCATTGGCACTGCTGCACAACAAGGGAACAAGGGGAACCTACATATAAAATTTGAAAAAGATCCCTCCCGTACTTCCCGAGAAATAGCGATAACAAACTTTCACTATCAAAATCCAAGATGGCTGCCTGTCGGCCATGTTGTTATCCGATCAGTCTCAAAAGTTGCCCTGCACAGCTAATGACAAAGGAGAACATACATATCAAATTTGAGAAATATCCCTCTGGTACTCCGTGAAAAATACTGATAAACTTTCACTATCAAAATCCAAGATGGCTGCCTGTCGGTCATGTTGTTATCCGATCAGTCTCAAAAGTTGCCCTGCACAGCTAAAGACAAAGGAGAACATACATATTAAATTTGAGAAATATCCCTCTGGTACTCCGTGAAAAATACTGATAACAAACTTTCACTATCAAAATCCAAGATGGCTGCCTGTCGGCCAAATTGTTATCCGATAAGTCTCAAAAGCTGCCCTGCACAGTAAAGGACAAAGGGGAACCTACTTATAAAATTTGAGAAAGATCGCTCTGGTACTTCGTGAGAAATACCGATAACAAACTTTCACTATCAAAATCCAAGATGGCTGCCTTTCGGCCATGTTGTTTATGCGATCAGTCTCAAAAGTTGCCTTGCACAGGTAAGCACCAAGGGAAACCTACATATAAAATTTGAGAGAGATCCCGTTGGGACTTCCCTAGAAATAGCGATAACAAACTTTCACTATCAAAATCCAAGATGGCTGCCTGTCGGCCATGTTAATTATCCGACCAGTCTCAAAAATTGCCCTGCACAGCTAAGGACCAAGGGAAATTTACATATGAAATTTAAGAAAGATCCCTCAGATACTTCGTGAGAAATACCGATAACAAACTTTCACTATCAAAATCCAAGATGGCCGCATGTTGTTATCTGATCAGTCTCAAAAGTTGCTCTGGTACTTCGTGATCAGATGATGGTGGGCTAAAAAAAAAAAGCAAATTCTTCTGAATAACCAAAATGCCCAGGATGTTGATATTTGGTCAGCAGCATGGTAGGATAAAGGGCTACAAAGTTTGTTTAAATGAATTACCTTGACTTATATTTAAGGTCACGGGTCAAATATGTTTGAAACTTTTAAACAACTTCTGAAGAATAGCCAAAAGGTGCAGGATGTTGATATTTAGCAAGTAGCATGCTTGGATGAAGGGCTTTTTAATTTGAATAACCTTGACTCACTTTCAAGGTCACATTTGGAAAATTATGTGTAACATTTAAATACCTTATCTTAATAAACAAAAGGATAGGGTGGTACTATTTTGCAAGATGCATCCTGAGATGAAAAGCTATAAAATGTGTTCCACGTAATGACCTTATTGGACTTTTAAGGTGACAGGAGTGAAATGGTTTTTATATCTTTTTACAGGTTCTTTTGAATGACTTATAGTCATATATACTGATATTTTGCCTGTAGCTTTATTTTAGATCACTTTTAAGATTACAAGTGTGAAATTTAGACCAGGTGAGCGATGCAAGCCCATTGGGCCTCTTGTTAAAATAATCCCATTCTCTAAACCAACAAATTACCCTGCACACACACACATGCAATACGCATAAACAACACACATAGAGGCACGTCCTTAAATAATCTTGATATGACTTGAACAAATATATGTCATAGGTCTACATAAAACGTTAATCTACTCTGTTAGATACAGTAATGGTCACATACGTTAAAGCAAATGCATTGATTGACAAAATGGTAAGTAATAGATCAACTTCCTTAATTGGTGGTGGTGCCTTGCACAAATAAGACTGATTGCTTTTTAGTAAGGTTATACTGGTTGCTCAACAGAGGCTTTATCCAAACATCTTTCTGGCATTATTATTTATTTGTTGAGGCTTAACATCAAATGCAAATAAAAGGATAAAAACGGCAAAATGGTTGTATCAAACTATCAAAAAGAAGTGTAAACGCTAGATTCTACTGTTGAGGCCAAATATACTGTACAAGAAGTGTTAACGCTAGATTCTACTGTAGAGGCCAAATGTACTGGACAAGAAGTGACAACGCTAGATTCTACTGTAGAGGTCAAATGTACTGTACACAAAGTGTAAACGCTAGATTCTACTTTAGAGGTCAAATGTACTGTATAAGAAGTGTAAAAGCTTGATTCTACTGTAGAGGCCAAATGTACTGTACAAGAAGTGTAAACGCTAGATTCTACTGTAGAGGCCAAATGTACTGTACACGAAGTGTAAACGCTAGATTCTACTGTGGGGTCAAATGTACTGTACAAGAAGTGTAAACGCTAGATTCTACTGTAGAGGCCAAATGTACTGTATACAAAGTGTAAACGCTAGTTTCTACTGTAGAGGCCAAATGTACTGTACAAGAAGTGTAAACGCTAGATTCTACTGTAGAGGCCAAATGTACTGTACAAGAAGTGTTAACGCTAGATTCTACTGTAGAAGCCAAATCTACTGTACAAGAAGTGTAAACGCTAGATTCTACTGTAGAGGCCAAATATCTGTATGTACTTATTAATGGTTCTCACGTGGACTTTGTTGAAAATTTCTTTCGTGTTCACACCTTGCCTTATTGGGATGGTGGTGTTAATGACTATTTGTCATTATTGTTAATAGTAAAAAACTGCCTTTTTCTAATGATTCTAACCAAGTTTAAAGCTATAACACGTCTCTCCACTGTCTAAATAAATAATAAACATGTTAAAAGAACAAAGTCTCCAATACTTACTGGTATATTTTCTTCACATTTTACTGATGTGTTGATGAACACAATAAAATCAAAAGAATAACTGATGCACCTTATATATAAACAATTCATTATACACTGACACTCATATACGGAAACAATATGTAAAGCCAAAAGGAAAAGGGAACTACATCACCATTATATTTCAGCCCTATGAAAACTGTCTGTAAAATTACATGTATGTTAATACACCTGACCAAGAAATGTATATGTATTGTTTCACAGCCAATCGACAAAGCGATTAATTTAGAGCCAAACAACACGTTAAGATAAGCAATCACAAAAATGACTTAATCAGCCTAGAAATAAAAACGTTCAAAATGTACAATAATTGAACTATTTCATCATATTTAAGGTCTTTAAGTCATTGAAATCGCAAACGAGAGTTTCTTTAAGTATTTCCTGTTCTTAAAGAAAATAAACAAAGATAAACGGATTTTAAGGTAAGTGAACCTTTTTAAAAGTTCAATTCATACAGACATGCGATAAATGATAATCCTTTTTATGAAATAATTTGTTTTAGATAATGTATCAATTGTTATTTATTGCACATATTTAGTCTGAACATTTCACTTATTATATGCATTTCTCTATTGATTATGTAAAAAATGAGATATTTGTCAATTTCATGCACATAATCGTGAGTGTTTGAAAGCTTATAATTAGTAAATGATAGTTAAGTAAATCACAATAATTTCATTCCAAAAACAATGATTCAATTGAAAACACCAGATTACACGAGTTCAATGGGACACAATATGTAGAAGTCTTGACAGCAGTAATTGCGAAAGAAGTTGCTAGATAAATTTCTGAGTGAGAATTTCAAACATTTAAGAAAAATGTATTTGAAGTTGTCTTTTATCGTGTTGCTTTGTGTTTTTTTCTAACTTTTCTTCAGGTGTTGATTGGACGGCGTTGAATCATCCAATGCAATTTGACATCTTAACAGAGGACAACGGCTGGATGCTGAAACACAATAATTCCCCTATTTACTTGATGTAAAGTAGTATGTTGTTCAAATGAAGAATGGCATGTCATTGGTTTTGACAATTTGATTTCGACATAACTCAAGTCCTTTCGAATAGGATTAAAAATAAAAGTTTGCATATAGAATTGTAATAACGTGAACTATGTAACAATGGTGCACGTAGTACACCATTTTATGATTATAGTACATCCGTTTACCATTTTTGATTGAAATTTCGAATTTCAAATGATGTATAGCAAACCAAGAATTTTTAATACTAATAAGCATTGGACGATCCTAAGCAAACAAACCCCTTTTCTCTAAAAATTATATAAAAAGTGTGCAACTAGTCATATAAACCTGTTTTTACAACCATCCCTCAATACAAATATATCTAATAAAAATATTCCTTCTTGATGTCAAGTGAAAATAAATATTGATTTTTTTTCCAGAGTGCTACAACATCATGAGTGACATTAATATTCCAAAAGACAGGACAAGTGACTTAAATAAGAGTAAGAAAATTCCTACAGCTACAGTCCGACTACTATCAGTCACAATAAATTGCGACCACTTGATGGATGGAGTAAGTCAACAAACCAAATAACAAGTTGTTTCAATCATATAGTAATAACAGACCATGTCAAACCATCCGGTAGTAGTCAGCAGTGTGTGGAAAAACCGTTGGACAAAGGATACAAGTAATGCTAAGAGCGTGTAGTGCTGTGTCAATTATACAATGTCCGCGAACTACCCTGGCTACCGCTTTGCCACTCATCATGCGGGATACAGCATTTGAGGCCTAGATATTCTCTAACAGCTTAAACAAACCAGATCCGTTCATGATATACCCAATAGCACCCAGGAAACTCATCATGGTGTGAAATCCACCAAGAGGAAGCAGTGTTTTTACAAAATCGCTGTTTTGTTGGTTCGTTGCAGACTATTGTGTGCGATTTCCAGGATAACGGGTGATCAAATGTCAAAACGGGTGTTGTCCCATAGCGTCTTGATGATGAAGCGACAAAGTGAAGAGTTGAATATATACAAGATGGATCACTGGGGTCCATATCAATCATAGGAAGAAATGTTATCGATGACTTACCTGGGTAGTTTCCACGTTGTACCATCTACATGAATCCAGGCCAGCTGAGAATCGGTGACTTGAGTGGCCATACAACTGCACCAGCTATCATGTAGATCCAGCTTTCATGTAGCATCAACCTTCCTGAGGTCTGGTATGCTTTCAAGGTTTGCATATCTTATTTCTGACATCTGGGTGGACGGTGCTTTGTAATACCGTATATCAATATTTCCTAGGGCCACAAGCTCATCTGCAGAAACGGATACTCGGGGTATTGGATAGCTCACTTTAACTCCAGGTGTTACTCCAGCGATTATGCCCATTCCATGTAATGTATTGTGCCAATCCAGTGTCCTCAGATTATGGTCCACGTTATCTGCTACATATTGCACTACACCACTGCCCGGAACGTATCCGGCGATGGCTGTGCCCTGCGCAACTGCAGCGCTGGATTCAAACTTCTGAACCTCCGCATATGGGGAACAAAATTCTAGATTGTGCAATGTGTCGATCAAGAATTTGGATGCAAAGTAATGTTGCATCTGGACACCAAGTCCTATTTGCTAGGGACAGATAGTCACTCTAGGTCTAGCCGCCTGGATAAATGCTTTGCCAATTGATGCTACCTTTTCGCTAAATAGTGTTTTCAAAAGAATTTGAAGACTTTATGGAATGCAACCAATGTTCTTTTCGGTGGATGCTAAGACGGAAGCATCTACATACATTTTCGAAGTATCGGTGGATAGGATGTCACTTCTCAACAGTTTGGCTGCTGTCGTTATGATAGCTCGCTTTTCGGACTCTATATCATTCTGTGATGGGCATGTATAAAAAGACTGCAAAATGGATTTTGCTGTTCTTTTGAATGTTACCACATTGGATTAAGTCTGCTATGGTCATCTGGCCAACATCATGATCCTTAAGCTACATCCCGAAAAGTCTGGTGGCAACTCTTCGGTCGTCCTCGATTAGGGGTAGCTGTTTTTATGCATTTCTCCATCTGTGGTACGTAGGCCAGTGGTATCTGCTTTTTTGTTCTGAAATTGCTACTGTAGGATTGATGATAGACTGCATCGGCAGCGTGGAGGTCTTGCGCAAACTCAGTCCTACCCAGGACCTTCGTAGCCCAATCGTCATTTATTTCTTCACACAAACTGATTATTGTTTTTTGAAAATCAGTTGTTCTCACAGAATAAACGTCATTTCCTCTATTCTTTGCCACGTTTTTTACACTCTGGCCACACAACAGACAGTGGTCCTTGAAACGTTCGGGACGCAAAATACTTGCCTGTTTGTCACTGCTTGTTGGATTTCCTGTCTTGCTTTTCTTGAATGCGTCGATACATTTTTGGTTGCTGTATGTCCGACGGTAGTCCTTTTGAATTGATTCACCTGCACGCGTGGTAAGTGTATCCCCACGCTGTCTACTTGAGTTGTTGAAACCATCGCTACCGTTATCTCGTAGTACGACTGTTGGGTTCCCATTGTCTACGAATTCACCACACAGCACACATCAGCTCAATTCTTAAGTGTGGAATTTCTACATTAATGAGTCTGAAATGCAAATTTAAGATAATTAAATCCAACAACTCTTTTTGTTTGTTTGTTTGATTTCGTTTAACGTCCTATTAACAGCTAAGGTCATTTAAGGACGGCCTCCCCTGTGTGCAAGATGCATGCGTGTAGTGTATGTGTGTGTATTTTGGGAGGCTGCGATATGTTCGTGTTTGTCTCCTTGTGATAGCGCGGAACTGATGCCGACTTTATAGTGCTACCTCACTGAAACATACTGCCGAAGACACCCAGCAGGACGCCCCACCCGGTCACATTATACTGACAACGGGCGAACCAGTCGTCCCACTCCTAATTTGCTGAGCGTTAAGCAGGAGTAGAAACTACCATTTTTAAAGACTTTGGTATGTCTCGGCCAGGGGACAGAACCCAACAACTCTTTTGTAAGCTGTATGCATTAGCAAATTCCGAAGCAAACATATTCATTAAATAATGTGTTTATATCAATATTTATTTATTGATGTGTTCTACAATTAAAATTTAAAATAAATTAATAAATAAATTAAGAAAAAAATAAGAAAAAAATGTAATGATAACGTAAGTGTCAAATAAATTAGAAAAAGAAAAGATATTTAGACAATATGAAGAAACAGATTGAAATGATACAAAATAAATTAAACTTAACTGAACCAAACTGAGTCGTGGAAAACGTGTGGGTCCCTTTGGTTGAATTCAAGCACAGTTGACGGTCAAAACATACTCCCCGGCGGTATGAAGGTTGTCATATATTTATGCCATTAATAAAATTCAGGAAAAAGAAAAATTCTACATTTTCTTTCAGTATTATAACACTAAACTGCACAATACTTCCGACAGTGATGCGCCGAAATTCTTCTATAAAGTTACGAAAATGTCTGTTTTATTTTCCTGATCAATACATGTGTATTTTTCGACGAATTGGGTTATATAACGAAGCCAATGCTAACGCTAAATAATTATCTTGATGTACGCAACATTTTGTTCAAAAGGAAAGCAAAGCAAGAAGAAAGAATTAAAAGCAAGAAGAAATAATTGAACGAAAAAAAGAGAAAATCAACTTAGCATTTACGCAATATACCGTAGATATTATTTTCCGCATAGATAATGTTATCTTTCAAACTTGACAAATTTCACATTTCAGTTGCATAAGTTGGGTTTGGTATTGCAGGAAATGCTTCCATTGACTTGAAAACATAATTAAATAAGAGTTATTAACAATAAAAATTCCGCCTATTAAAAACAACAACACGGTTCGAAGCATGTTTCAATATTCTAAGCGTATCGTCTTTAATTCAAATGCAAACATATTTCGATATGAATTAGACACATTGATCAAGTATTAGTAATTCAACTTGTTTATCTCACCTTCAATATAGCTTGTCGTCACAATAAAAAAAATACTGGCAGCAGAAAGTCATCGTCTGCAAAACAGCCAACAATCAATCGGAGTGTTCTCCCTTTGGACTTACGGCAGCCTATAAATGCCATGTTCACCCTTTTGGACACGGCAAATGTGTGAACGTGATTTGCAGACAGTGGCAGGCCTTTGGTGACAATTACGAAAGCAATTATGGCTGGATCGGTCGCTGAATCGACGGAAAACAAGTTTAATTTATATTAGGAATGCTGTATGTAACAGTAAACACAACTTCTGGTGTCTATGTGTGTGTTTATTTGAGTAATTGCCGACCAGCGAGCGATTCCAAGTGAACATTGCAAACCAGGTCATCGATAATTATTTGTGTGTTCGTGTGAACAAGCTAACTGGGAAGTGTTTACAAGCAGTAAAGCGAAGTAAAACTGCATACCTTCCTTTAAACATTAAGTGTTTTGCGATATCGGAAACCTACTTTCAATTTGATCCAAACTTCTTGGAAATGCTTGACATGGACCCGGAAGTCACGTACATTTTGTTTTCATGTTTCGTATCTTTGAATTGAACATTCACAATATTGCAAATACTTCTCTTTGACTTCAATTTTATTGGAAGGATACGAATACATGATCAGAAAATGGATTGTTTTAGTTTCTCCCAATATGGATATAGATGTAAAATAGTTATAAATTACATGTTCGTGACAGGACTCAGTGTGAAAGTTAAAATTGTCGTGTCAACGAGTTGAACAGTCGCTTTGTTTTTAATGCATTTAAAACGTTATTTTTTATTAATAAATTCACAAAAGTAATTGATACCATTACTTAACACATTACATTTTATGTCCAAATTGGCATGATGATATTCCGATTTCAGACTTAATGGGAATATATCATGTTCACAAAATGGACACATACGGTAAGTTTGGAATCTAGAACTGTTCCTGTCAATGAGTTGAACATACACAATTTCTTAGTATATATGCATTTACTTTTTTTTAATCAACAAATTCATAAACCCTACTCAGATGATAAAATTTGCATGATAAATATATTCTAAGTAGGTAGATTTGTGTTCAAATTGAAAAATTTGGTTAAAATATTGCGTTCGTGACTTTGACACAAAGGTTAAGCAGAACTTCTGTGTCCACTAATGAACGTGCATATATTTCTTGGATAGCCATTTAGGATTTTTCATATATAATATTTTTCATCAAAAATTTTATAAATCCAACTCGGATGATAAAATTCCTTGATTCATATATTCTATGTGGTAGGATTGTGTTCGTGACTTGGACACAAAGGTCAAATAGAACTTCTTGTGTCCACTAATAAACGTTCATATGTATTTTTATTCATGTTTAAGGACATCACAAATCCCAAAACTCAGTGATAAAATTGATTTATTTATATTTTTCTTAATCATATTGTTATCTGCATGATTGTGTTCCTTATTAAATTTAATGGAAATATCATGTTCATGACATGGTCAAAAACTCAGTTAAACTTTTAGTGTAAGTGAATTCGAAAATAGCATTCATTATGTTTCGACCTATGTTTAAGAATAAGTTTTGACGAACTTGAACACAGCAAAACACTGCTACCGACCGACATGGTTCTTAAGCATTTAGGAATAACTACTTGTTGTAACTAAACAGAAATTAGATCTATCAAAGTGCTCACATATATAGAGGATCTCACATGAGTTTCCAATGATATGAAATTTATGTAAAAATCTATGAGTCCCATCTGAATTTTGTGAGTCCATGACCCGGGACTCACACATAGAGTTATCACTGTGTATAGACGGCCAGTAAAAACAAATTAGGGGCAAGTAGAAACAAAAGTTTTTCGTGCAGACTGCGTCATAATCCAAAAGCTTTATATAGTTAGTGTAATAAACAAAATGTATGTAATGGGTGTTATTACACTCATAACGGGGTAATCATATGATAAATAAATGTTTGTTCATGACATGGACACCACAAAAAGCGAAATTAATTTTCTTGTATTTATTTGAAGTTGATTAACCTTGGTAGGGATACTTTAATGTGTTTCTCAAAAACATGCTATGTTATGTATATCCTGTGAAATTTGTAGACTATGCTTGATATTTACTTTAATGACACATTTTCAGCTGAAATACCTCATGATGCACCTGTTAAATAATTCAGTTATTGATGCAGATAGCCCAAACAAGTAAAATCTGCTGCACCGTACGGCCATTTACGACTCGTTAGTGTATGACACAAAATCTGGCATATAATATCTTCCACACGTACTTAAATTTTATTGCAGATTATTCAATATCTATTTTCAGAACAAGGGTATTTCCAAGGATATCCCTGAGAACAAGGAAAGAAGTAGCACCACTGCTACCAGTAGCAATGCCCGTTGAACCACCAGTTGTCGACACCTCTATATCTAAGCAGGCCTGGCGAATGCGAAAGCACCGTGAAAAAATAAAAGCTTCACTGTTGCAAGACCAATACAAAATGTACCGTGCACAGGAGACGTTAAGGCTCCAAGAATTCCGACATAACATGTGCGATGAAACAAGGGCAAAATATAGAGGCAGTACGGATCAGGCAGCAAAAATACAGACAAGCAACTAAAGATGACCCGAAGAAAACTTACCACGAGACGGGATCAGACGAAAAAAGAAGATTATTGGAAAGAGAAGAAAAGAGAACAGTGAACAAAACAAAGCCCTCAACAAAAGAGAGAAAAGCGAGAAAGGAGAAGAGTGAAGTATCAAGCAAAAAAGAGCAAAATGTCAACTATAGCATTGGCACCAGCTCCTGAACATAAAGGGTACAACAGCGCTGACGCAAACGGAAGGCAGTGAAACGGGCTCAGCATGCCTAGGGACCATGAACATTTTGCGACTGTGGTTGATACCATGATTAATAAGGCAACTCCAACCAAAAAGAGGGCATTGACAAACTGGAGCATCTTTCGAACTAGAAGCCAAAATAAAATGGGTTTCCATAAAGAGACCCTAGGTGACCTGAGATATTCCATAACAAGTCTTCGTTTGTTTGTTTGATTTTGTTTAACGTCCTATTTACAGCTTAGGTCATTTAAAGACGGTCTCCCCTGTGTGCAAGTTGCATGCGTGTAGTGTATGTGTGTGTATTTTGGAAGGCTGCGATATGTTCGTGTTTGTTTCCTTGTGATAGCGCGGAACTGATGCCGACTTTATAGTTCTACCTCACTGAAACATACTGCCAAAGACACCCAGCAGGACGCCCCACCCGGTCACATTATCATGACAACGGGCGAACCAGTCGTCCCACTCCTAATTTGTTGAGCGTTAAGCAGGAGTAGAAACTACCATTATTAAAGACTTTGGTAGGTCTCGGCGAGTGGAGAGAACCCAAAGCCTTCTTCACAGGGGCGAACGCTCAACAAATGGCCAAAAGTGAGGCATTGTCAAGGGAGACATTAGGAAGAAGAAAGTTATTTAGAAAGGAGAGAAGAGATAAGGTCCCAAATTTGGTCGCCTCTTACGATCATGCAATTGGGGGCAGCAGGTAAAATTCTTACGCAGGTCAGTTGTAAGTTTTGTGAGTGGCGGACATTACAGGTAAACAAGAACCTGGCTGATTGCGCTTTTTATTCATGGGCTCTCGTCGCTAAAGCCTGATGAAGGAGCCATAAACTGTTGGCCATTTAAATAGTTGATGACAACCTACCACCGTCAGTGACAGAGGGCCTGACGCTGATGGTCAAAACTCAAAACATATGTCTGCCGACATACTTACCCGAACCTGTGTGGTTGGGTGGATGGTAAAGTCATGTACCCAACATTGATGTTGTGTAGTAGAGCGAGTCTGTGTGACTATTATCTACACTCATTATCCGAGCCAGATACTGTACGTCTGAGTGACTGACCTAGGATAGGTCTGTGTGACCAATGCAGCATCGACCCTACGGTTGGCTGGTATGTGTGACCAACGGCAACACCGATCCCGGGATTGGCTGGTCTGTGCGACCATGTGTACCTCATTGGTTTATTGGCCTGTGTGACCAATGGTGACTCCCAATGTGATCTGTGTTACTTTATGGGAATGTTTGGTGAGAGATGGACTAACTACGGATGGACAGTATAATCAATGTCATCACGTTACTGTGGAAGAGGATGTACAAGTGCCCAAAAGCTACATGAACTGTAGGGTATTCCATATTGATTCAAAAGTTATCATTTGTACATATATTATTGTTCATTATTGAATATTTAGTTTCTATTTTGCATTTGCCTATATGTCTTTAGTAAACCAAATTGCAGTATATGATCATGTATACTACAATTTACAGTGATACGGCCAGTGTAGGAATACAGCTAGTACAAGGTAAACAAACATGGCCGCCACACACAACCGGTATCAGCTATAAAAAAAGACCAGAGCTAGCATATCAGATTTTTAAATTTGCAATTTTCAGCTTCAATCCAATTTCCAACTAACAAAAACTTAAGACATTAAAAGTTGATAATAATGAATTGAAAAAACTCACGCAATTTGCCAAAAATTGATGTTTGCACCAATGCAGATACGAAACTACCATTTTTCCTTAAAAACGCAATTTTTCAAAACGTCGTCTGCTACTGCATCAGACGCTGAATAAACACGATAACTGAATCGAGTTCAGATGACATGTCGCTATCACCGCCCGACATTCGGAATTCCCGCTTGGGTCTTCACCAGAAAGTGAAAAAAGATCTAACTATTCAAGCTGAAATGTTAGAAAATGGCTTTACTGATGGCGACATGGATCTATTGCTGTCTATGAAGTTTGAAGATACTGAATACTTGTCAGCATCAACTGTTTTGAGTGAAACTAAAACAAATAAGATGGAAATGAACTTGCATAATTCTGCTTTGGATGAGTTACCGCCACCGGAAACCCCATGTATGACCATAAATCATGGCAGGTTTCATAAAGCATCAGAGGATGCAATAGAAAATCTTTTCAACGAACGCCAATCAAAGAATACAAAGCAGAACACTGCGTTGGGGTTGAAAGTCATTCAATGTATGTATATATTTTGAAGTCAATAACGTGCCGTGTAACTGAGAGCAACTCAGCTAAAACACGGTATAAAAGTAAACTCTGGACCTCGCGAACATCTGAAAAAAGGCAGAAAAAAAGGAGAAAAAATGCGTTCGTTTTGACAAACAAATGTTGATGTGGAGAAAGGGAAATAACTCAATTTAACGGATCCCATTTTTTTCTAAATTTTAGATTGGAATATGGAGGTCAGGGGACGACACATGGACTTGGCTACCATGCCTGTGGATGATTTGGCAGACTCCCTAAGGTAGTTTTATGCAGAAGCAAGGCCAAAAAAGCCCGAGATAGCTAGTACAGATGACAGCAACATGTACCACAAGAACACTCAATAAACATTAGGGGGGCAATTAATAGACACCGGAAAGACATACATCGTAACATAGATATCATCAGATATAAACAGTTAAGAAACAGTGATGGGGTATTAGACGGCCTTCTGAAACAACGGGCAAGATCGGGCACTATTAAACCAACAAACCACAAAGCTATTATTAAAATATTACATTTAGAAAAAATATCCACCTACCTCTCAAATGATGCCAGAAATTCAATTATACTCAGACAAAATGTTTGGTTCAATTTAAGTGTTCACTTTGTAACACGCGGAATGACATTCCACCATCAGCTTTCTACAAATTTGTTTACTTTTTACAACAAGAGATCCCAGAGGGATCTTGGCGCTCACCATTGTACAATCTTCATTAGTTCTTTGTCAGTTCAATCTTTTCTCTTCTTTCCTCTAATCTGTTTGATCGAGTCATGTTAACAGTAAATGCACCTGGAGGTAACTTTTGATCAAAACTTAATACTGATGTGTATGAAAGCCAACCTTCCAAGTGAGTTTTTACAACAAGAGATCCCAGAGGGATCTTGGCGCTCACCATTGTACAATCTTCATTAGTTCTTTGTCAGTTCAATCTTTTCTCTTCTTTCCTCTAATCTGTTTGATCGAGTCATGTTAACAGTAAATGCACCTGGAGGTAACTTTTGATCAAAACTTAATACTGATGTGTATGAAAGCCAACCTTCCAAGTGAGTTTTTACAACAAGAGATCCCAGAGGGATCTTGGCGCTCACCATTGTACAATCTTCATTAGTTCTTTGTCAGTTCAATCTTTTCTCTTCTTTCCTCTAATCTGTTTGATCGAGTCATGTTAACAGTAAATGCACCTGGAGGTAACTTTTGATCAAAACTTAATACTGATGTGTATGAAAGCCAACCTTCCAAGTGAGTTTGTCATTTCACATATTTACTAGTACAGTATTTAATGCGAAAGAAATGTGATTGATCATTGCAATATGAAAAGATCGGTGGAGTTCTTCCTTTAGCCATTTTGTTTTTAAGATCAGTCTCAAAATATAACATGCACAACGAAGGATCAAGGGGAACCTACATATTTGAAAGACCCCTCAAGTTATTCCTGAGAAATATTACCAACAAACCTTCAATGTTAAATGTCTAACATGGCTGTTGGTAGGCCATTTTGTTTGACTGATCAGTTTCAAAAGTAAACATAAAAAATAAATGATAGTGGGGAACCTGCATTTGCTGGCCCAAAACAAATGTTGGGGAGAGTAAAAAATTTGAAGCACCTGCCCAAATGATATATTGGTGGCACAAATAAATTTGGGAAGAAATATTTCAACAGCATTTAACACAACGCTTCAGCACATTTAAATTACAAATAATATGACAATGTTTGTAATATGTAAAACAGAATAAAACATTTTATTTCCAATTCTTCAACCTTAGTCAAAACCTGACATGATCCACTCCATTCAGGTCTTCCCTAAAAGAAATACACAAAACTTACACCTCAAAGAAAAATGAACCAGCCCCCCCCCCCCCCCCCCCCCCCCCCCCCCCCCCCAGTTAATGTGGAAACTATAATTTCTTTTACAGTCGCCCAGAGTATTTTTGTTGGGCCAGTGATTACCTCAATTTTGACAACTTTTGGTCGCTCAAGCAAGACTATAACCGACATTGGCGAGCAAGCGACAGTCCATTCCAAGCACTGCTGCACAACATGGGCACAAGGGGAACCTACATATAACATTTGAGAAAGTTCCCTTTGGTACTTCTTGAGAAATACCGATAGCAAGAAATGTGTAAGGACGGACGACGGTGATTTAAATAGCCCACCATCAGATGATGGTAGGCTAAAGATGAAACACTTGATGGCGAATGCCTCACAATCAATCCCTTTACTCAACAAAAAAATACCTATGCGAAATATATTCTGCTGAAACTCCGTGTGATAAGAGAATGTACAGTACTGGTACAGTCAGTTGTCCTGTTAACATGTAAACAATCCGACCTAGCTGACGGTCCATGTGCACTGTTCACACAATACAAAAGAAACGCTGTTGAAGCTCCTCATAGTCTCAAAATCTGGTATACAAGGCAACCATTTCCCAAACGACATTTGTAAACCTGCTGGTGTTGACAAAAATACACACATCACTGCCTCAGAGCAACTGCAATCCAGTTTTTAAATGACCAGGGTCACGAGGCACGGCACATTATGCTCATACACGACAAATATTTCAATCCGTCGAAAAAAGGCTCTGAGCCCAGCGTTGTCAACAATGTCACTCCCTAGCAAAGAAACCACCGGTGATCACGTAGGCCCTATTGTAGTAGCCCCCGCCTGTCGAATCGTCACTAATGATCAACCTCGTGTACTAGATGGTAATACCTCTCAAATCACTTTCTCGAACAATACGTCACTGACATCAGCTCCGGGATTCTTTGCTAATGCAATATTCCATGGCTGTACGATAAATTTTTCAAAATAAATAATGAAAAAGGAATAATTCCTTTACTTTTTTAAAAATAATCCTTTGACCTGGACTAAGCGTTATTTCAGAAGCCGTATCACTTATATCTGATATATATCAATGCGCGATATAAATCTTTTCTTCTAAAGAACACAGAGTAAAACAGAATTGGATTTACTTTGTGACAAATTTACACAATTGTGTGAAAAATGAATTTGAACTTGTGATAACTTTTGTGTGTATCTGTTGTTTATGACAACATGAGTGACTTTATTATTTCTTCTTGATTATTCAGTCGATATGAATACAATTTGGGTGACAGATAAATATTTCGCCCGCTATTTATCTGTCACCGAAATTGTATTCATATCGACTGTATACTAGCATCTGGTAACAGTTCAATGCTGAAATGATATAGAGAATGAACTTTGTTGTTAGTGTGTGTGTAATGGGTGTTTATTATCTTTAATACCATGTACGGTTCTTGCCTTAGTTATAAGGGAATCAAAAGTCAAGTTATCCCGGTCGGTTCTCGTTACACCAGCCAACCGGTTAAATTTGGAATCAAGGTGTGGGAACGGGCAGATTCCACAAATGGATGTGTAGACCAACTCCAGATTTATTCTGAACGAGCAGGTATGTTTACTCTATTGGCAAGTTAAATTCACGTACAATAATATCCGACTGTCATGGTATCTTACTGTAGCAGAACTGAACTTGGGTCGATCATCGGCGACCAGATCGCTCAATTGATAGTCTGTCAAGGGTTCCGAGGATCCCCGGTTCGAACCCCGGTCTAGCCGTTGTAATTCTCTTTCTCCTGTACTTTGCTATGGTTTGCCTTTTTTATGTAGTTGATTGTATACAAATATACTAAATAAAATAGACCTATATGATAATTATAATCTGTTATCATCATATAAAGTAATGATCTGCACCAGTGTCTAATTATGTGTATATTATTTGTCATTGCTATAAATGAAATGTTTGAACATTTATCAAACCAATATAACCTGTGATATTATAATGAAATATAAAACAAAAACTTTGTGTTGCCATTACAGGAAATGAAAATGGCCAGATAAAAGTGGGGCTTGCTGCTTGAGAGGTTACAGACCTGATACGAGACATTGTTGGAAGCAGTCGCCATGTATATATTAAGATATTCACCGACTTGCTTCAGGATAGGATTTATGCATGCGATACCTGTCGCGCGTTTAGAGGAAAAGGTTTCCTTCTGGCATCAGCAAAGACAACGTGCAATGTTGCAGTCAGGTTGATAATTGAACATTTTTTTTACACTTTTAGGTTTTTGCACTACCTATGATGTTCAAATGATATTGCTCGAATAACCATGTACATGAGTAACACCGAAACCAAACTTAATTTTACAGTACCTAAATAACACTGGAATAAGTGTGCAAAAGAAAAACCTGGATAACTTTACATAAACAGCACCAGGATTACTTTACCAAAATAAGTTGGTCTGTCTCTGTACCAAGTTATAATCAAAGGAATGAAATATTTCTAAGATAATTGTTCGTCTCAAATTTCGGCATTTTGCAGGAAACCATGTGGTTTTACAATAAGCCTGTGACGTTTTTTTGTCAAGAAATGCTGACCCCACTACACTGGAGGAAGTCCGACGTAAAACCAAGGATGGTGCTGACAGAGTATACCTGGCCCTTTCTGTTGTAAAAAAGGTTATGGGGAAAACATGAATGCTGTGGATCTAGCACACCAATTACGGATGCAGTACACGGATGCAGTACACATGCGCATGGAAGAGTTACAAGGGTTGGAAATATGTGTTCTTTTTCTAGTGGACACTGCACTTTTAAATTCCTTAATCCTGATGAAGGAGTCTCCAAATCATCAGAGGAAAACCAAGACAGGCAGGGTAAAACACCTTTCCCAGCTGGAATTCCGTGAAACCCTGTGTAAGCAGTTGATCGGTCAGGAAGCAAAGTCGTGTAATACAGCATGATGTGTCGGGGCTAACACATTCACACATTCGATGTACAGTTAGAATTAACAGGTGTTGCCAATGTGCAAAGTCGAAAATTAGAAAAGAGTCAATTTTCGACTGTCTACAGTGTGGAGTAAATTTATGTTTGCTTTGCTTTAAACCGTACCATAAGGGTTAGTTCCTGAAGCGGAGGAAAATTATTTTGTATATATCGAAAGTATTTTGCAGTTAATTTGAAGAGTAGATCACAATTAACATTTGCACCACCAGTCAAATAACTATTTTGATGTAATTCATTTTGAAGAAATGTATACCATATATCGAATGCACATCTTGAAGTGTGAAGACTGTTGCGATAAGATCTGTCTACATTTAGTTAATTGCATATCTAGTTTTTTAATAATAGTTGGTGTCAAGCGATGATTTTAAATCATAATTGTTGAAAATAAATATTTTAACAGACTGCCAGTGATATCATAACAAGCAATAGTTCAGACTAACTTAATCCTGGAATCTATTTTCATACCCGAATAAATTAGATCTAGTCTTTTGATCAAAGGAGCTTCTAAAATGTTTGCAATAAACCAGCATGAAGTACTGTTCTACAAATAAATGTATATTTAACAATGTACATGATTCTGTATCTTGTACTGTGTCCTGAGTTCAAAATTGGTTACCTTGTTTATTGTTTGTTGGATATGAAACCAAGACGTTATTATATTTGTCATGATAATGAAAATTAACAGGTTTAGGTATTCTTTAACGTCCTATCAACAGTTGCGAGAGGCTGCGATATGTTTGTCTCCTTGTGATAGCGCGGAACTGATGCCGTCTTTATAGTGCTACCTCACTGAAACATACTACCGAAGACACCCAGCAGTACACCCCACACAGTCACATTATACTGACAATGGGCGAACCAGTCGTCCCACTCTTAAAGTGCTGAGCGTTAAGCAGGAGTATAAACTACCATTTTTACAGACTCTGGTACGTCCCGGCCAGGGACAGAACCCGAAGCCTTCCTCACAGGGGCGAACGCTCCAACTAAAGGCCAAAAGTGAGGCATCACAAGGGAGACATTAGGAAGAAGACAGTTGTTTAGTCACCTCTTACGATCATGCAATGGGGATAGCATGTACAGTTCTTACCCTACCTGCATGGATCCTCCCACATTAAAGTAATATGAAACGAGTTTTGGGTGAAAACAATATCTTCAAAAACATTCTTGATATGTTTACATTCCCTAAAAACTAAACCATTCGTGTCTGTTTGAGGACGAAAATCGCGATCATGGCATGAAAACCAAAAAACAATTCTATATCTGTACGAGTTCTTTCATGACAATGGCAGCTAATTAACTTTCAGGTGCACCGTTCCGATGATTGCCGATCTTCACCAACGTAAACAATGATGACGTCAACGATGGATGCTGGGGTAATCACATGTCATACTGGTTTTGAAAGAAGTTAAATTTCTAGCGTTAAATTGCCTTACAAAGAAATTCTTTCACATGTTTTTTCCTAAAATATATCAGGTGAAATGAATTTCATTCTAACTTCCTCAGATTATTCGAAAATTGGACTGAAAACGTTAAAATCGTAAAGAATCAATGACAGGGGCTCCAATTGGGGAAAACAAAACAGAACCACTAATCTATTAATTTATCAAGTTTTTGTGTGGTAATTATTCTGGCCAAGCAACGTGGCAAATAAAGAAAATGTGGGCCATTGTTTTTAGCTTTGAGCTGGCCATATCATTTGTTTCTGTCATTTATTTGTATTCAAAATATGATTTTCAATTGACTATGATGCATGCATCATTTGAGACCATTATCATGTTTATAGTTTTCAGATGCATCAAGTGGTCGCAGCAGGTCGCCAACACCAGACCCTATAAATAGCTCTGACTATGATGACAGCTCTGGTCAGCCTATTGAGCGCAAATGGAAGAGAGGTCGTGGAAGAGGCAGTGGACGAGGAAGAGGCAGAGATGGTAAAAGAGGCAGAGGAAGAGGACAAGGAAACCGCGCCCAGCTTCTGGAAGAAACGACAGAAAACAGAATCGCTCAGCTCGAAGTAATGATTAGCACAGAAAATAATAACAAACTTTTTATGTTTGAATTATTGTGCCCGCCTAACCAATGTTTTTCAGTTCCTACTTATGACAATTGAGATGTGCATTGTAAGAAAAAGTAGTCATATCGAAGTTATTTTCAAAGCGATCAGAAACATACTTCCTATAATTATTATATTTGTCGTGATTTTCTAAGTGTATTATGACAATTTTTAACAATATTCTTATTACCAGTTTCTTCTAATTCACACCAAATAATGAAACCAAACACATTTACATTTAGCAATTGTTTTTATTGCATTAACAATTTGGTTTCTTACTTGCACCATGTTCAACATGTTTTTGCTACATTGGACTTTCAATTGGAATCAGACCTCTATGTTTTCCTTATTTCTTATGTAATAATATTGGGGGGTTTTCAGAATAGAGTCAATTCGATGATGACATGAGGGGTGTCATCAAACTGATCTCCAAGGCACAGCCCAGTTTGCTGTTAAACATCCTGGATAATTCAAATATTGGTAATGGGCAGCCAGCTGGACCAGAAGCACCAAAACCAGACCAGCCATTATGTTGTTCTATTTGTAGAGAGATGCCAACACAGCAGTAGAGGTTGTGTTGTGAAAGACAGCCATTGAATTGCCATTCAATGCTACCGGTAATATTACAGCAACATACAGTTTTAAATAGAATTATTAGAGAAAGATATAGCTTGCTAGCTGCCAATTGTTTATTGAATAATATAGCATTGCTTCCTTTTCTGGAGCACCTTGATGTAACCTACGTCTTGTTGGGGTCCGTTTCATCTCTGTCGTCGTATTATTGTTGTTGCAGAATCTGTCTGCATTATATGATTTACAATTTCTTTTTTATTCCTGTTTTTCTTTTCTTTTGCTGTAAAGCCTTTATTGGAGTTGGTTTGGCGTTTCTCATTTGACACTGAATTGGTATAATATTTATATTACAATATATGTATTTTTTTGGAAACTACAAATTTAATAAAAATAGGATTTCCAGCAATGTGTTCTGGAAGAACTTATTCTTGAGCTGGCAATACGGTACCGGAATGATTTCCTGGCACAGTCTGAAGATGACAACTACAACAGGTGTCATCGCCATGCTGCCTACAGGCAGTATATCCTGTGGATTCACGGATATTTGGGGTCCGGCAACAGGCGAGTCATACCAAGCTGTTGCGTTTGGCGAATCAGGGATAAATATCCAGATGTAACTGGCCAGCACGTTGGATTTGTTGGTGGCAGACTTGGATAAATAAAATAGCAATATGAAAAAAGGGTCTTTTTATGTCTTCATTTTATTTTTTGAACACCAAACTGAATAATATTGATCTGAATCAACAATAGCACAAAGCATAGAAAGTTTAAAACATAGGTAATCTATTGATTACAAATTTCACCTCGTTCTCCAAACAAATACATATGGGACAAGTTCTCAGAGAAAACGAAATAGTCAGTAAACTATGAAATATAGGTCACAGTGAACTAATTTAGTCTGGATACTGATGAACTACCATTGTTCAGTAATTGTTGTTTGTTGGTGTAGTTCATAGGTGTTTGTCGTTTCACATTGCACTCATTGCATAAACCAAATATAGTTCACCTATTCCTTATGGTATTTGAAAAACAGACCAAACAAGAAAAAAATACCACTGACCAATGAACCATTAAAATTAAGTCTAGGTCAACTGACACCTGCCAGACATACATACACAATTTACAATTATTCAATACACCAAATATAGTTCTACTATCCCTATAGAATCTGAAAACCAGACTAAATCAGAAAATTTTAATAAGGTCAAGGTCAGATGATACCAACCAGACAAAAATATACACCTTGCAATCATTGCATAAACCAAATATAGTTCACCTATTCCTTATGGTATCTGAAAAACAGACCAAACATGATCGATGAAATGAGGTCAAGAGAAAACTGTCTGACAGGCATAAGGACCTTGCAAGGTACGCAGATACCAAATAAAGTTATCCTATTACTTATAAAAATTGGATGCGAGTTTTCCACGGAAAACATATGTCACAAAGAAACGACAAGAAACAACAGGAAGTTGATGAACCATGAAAATGAGGTCAGGGTCAATGGTCATATAACAGACAGAAAGTAACACAAGGCATCGATATACAAAATATGAAGCATCCAGGTCTTCTACCTTCTGAAATACTCTTTTAAGTCAAGAGAGTCCTGTGCAAAACTACCCGAGATTAGCCACTTATTTAAGTACTAAATTAGTATCATAAGCATACCAGGTCTATTTTAATTCATATAATACAGGTACATAATCAATCAAGACCTGATCAAGAACAACATGTTGGATGACTGTATTGTTGTCTGACCATAAAACACTTCCTAAGATGGGTTATTGACGTCTAACAGCACTTTCCTGTTCATTCCAACATGATCATGTAGTCAGTTCTCTACTATAGTTCTTATAATGGTAGGGACATGGCGGTAGTCTTTTTCCTCCCTGTTAGCATACACTGACCACTGCATACTAGTCTTACTGTAGTATCTCTGATACCTAAACATATTTTTTTAATACAATGTTCATTAGTGTACCAATTTTGATAAAAAAACATGTTCGTAAAAATACTTCAGTGATAGACGGACCAAACTGATCCAAATATTTAAGGGCTCCCCAAATAGGGGACCGATTTGTGTCCGAGACACTATATTCATGGTAGACTTACGATACAAGTTAGACACAAATACTTTTTGCACTAACCATACAAACTGTCGAAATAAGGGTCATTTCAATTCCCCCTCACTTTTTATTTTGCAAGATACCAACTCAGATGTTATTTAGAAACACATGGTTCGTTGATAAATGACTCATTAGCGAGGCTCTTGCCGATATGATGAAAAATATCATAACCAATACAGCAGTGTTTTAAATGCAGTATGGGGGCTGACAGTACTGTACTGTTCCATAAGCTATTTTTTTACCTAGTGCTTCCATCTTTGTTGACCATCATTTGCCTTTGGCAATGAGCATTATTATCCAGGGCTGCTAACAGATGGCGATATCTGTATGAAACTGGATGAAATGAATGGCGCTTGGAAGCATATTTAAGGATCAAGTTTTGGAAATTTTCCAATTCAGCTGTGCTCCTGAAAAAAAGAAGTAAATAACAAGTTTATCTGTGAGCTATTGCTCACTAATGATACCCCCGCTAAAAGTATAAGGTTAGCAGGAAGTTGTTAAGTAATGAAGTTGTTGAATGATGAATCTGAAAACATATCGCACGGTATAGCTTGCTCATATGCACCTTGATTCCAAATTTTAGAATGCCCTGATATGTAGTTCCTAAGAGAAATGCGACGAAAATTTACTATCTGGCTATTATGCGTAAAAATATGTAAGTGGCCGGTTAACAGGAAGTTGTAGAGTGATGAATCTGAAAACGTAACACACAGCATAGCTTGCATATATAAACCTTGTTACTAAATTTCAGAAAGCCATAATGTGCAGTCAGGTTCTGAGAAAAATGCGACGAAAATATCATGGGACGGACAGACAGACGTAACCACTTACCTCCTTTTTTAAGCAGTGGTATATTAATGCACTTGATATTTTTCCTTTACATATTGTTTGACTGACAATTTGCTTTTATTTCAAGATACCTATTTGGTCTTTTTTGTCTTGTGATTTTGTTTCCAATATTCCAATTTTTGATAGAAAATCATAGCTGCAGTTTAAGTAGCAAGGAATTATCTTGATGAATCTTTTGTCCATCACAATTCCAATGACAGCATCATGAGCCGGTGAACTTGCTTTCAACCAACCCTTTTCCCTCTCTTCACATAACGGACCATGTCTACAGGAATAGACCAATCATGCTCGTTAACAACATGGTGTATCATTCCACACAACACACCCTATAAATTCAAAATAGCAATTGAGGAATAAATTCATATTAGTAATACAACCTTATACTGCAAATTACAAAGAAATGGGAAAATAAGAATATAGAGACTAGAAAAATGGCATGTGACGTCATGCAAAACTAGGTATTGATTTTGCATGGTATATATTTATGTGATTTTTGATAAATATACGATAAGGCCTTGCAGTATCGTGCCATCAGACTCCCAACCTGATGGCACATCTGTCGCCCCTACTAGAAAAATATGAAGTGAACAACCTCCCAACTCCTAATGTTGTACTTTACAGTGACCTCATTTTGCTTTGATGCAAACTGTTCTACACAAGTGTATTTTTACAATTAAGCTTATTATAACTGTGTTATTCGATATCACAACAAAATAAATACCACACAAATTTGGAATTGAAATAGTTTCTCATTTGTAGAAAAACCCAAAAAAATGATTCAATCAAAAATCAAAATGGCATCATGAATTGAATTAATAATGATTCCCTGAAGGTTTCTTTTCAAAATTCATTCAATAGTTAAGCAGTTTCAGATTAGATAAATATGAGGATGGACCTACAGACACCATGAATAATATATGAATTAAATTGTTCCTATGAAACCTACCTTTATGACCTTCTTTTCTAGATTTTTGGCCCCATGCCAAATATCAAAGGAATGTTTGATATTAGGAAATTCTCTCACTGAAAGAAGATAAAACATAATTAAACAGTTAATATCCATGCAGTACACTGAACTAGTGTGACATATATGTTAATACAGTGATTGAATGGTACATGTATAGGACTACATTCCTTGGATGAATAAGCCGTGGCCTAAACAGAGATGACCTTTGGGACTTAACAGCAGTTTAAAAGAACTAATAGAAATACATACATGACTTTACAGAGTTTCAATATTAACTAAATATCAGGGAGATGGAAGCCATCCCTGTGGGTCCGCTGTAAATAACCAACCCAAGGACATGGGATTCTCAACTGTAACCTTAGTTTTTGATCTTGACCTTTGACAAAGTTGTACTTGTTGGTTCATATACATGTCAAGTATAAACTTAGAAATTTTAACGGTTCTCAAGAGATATGTAAAGGACATAATCTTTACCATGGGACATGGGGTTCTCAACTGCAACCTAATTTTTTGACCTTGATCTCTGATCTACAAAGTTGTACATATATTATGACACACACTCTGGTGTGGTTAATAAACATGTCAGATATTAATTTTGAAATCATAACATAGAGCGGACACGATCTTTACCATAGAAAGAGGGGGTTCTCAACTGAAACCTGATGTTTATTTATGTACTATTTTTTTTAGCATATTGCTGCTGTTGTAGTGTTACTGTGTACATACTTAGTGCAATATATTGACAAAAGTAACAATTACTGCTGGTGTAAAAACCTTTACCAATTCATTTCTTTATTATATTATAACTTATGCATATATAAGAAATTGTTATATGACTTACTCATTAATGCTTCCACTTGGACATGGGCATCAGTAACTATTTCGGCTATCTTCATTCCTCTTCCCAAAAGAAACTGTGAAGATTCGTACTTTTTTATCAGTCATCCGTTTGTCCATGGTGACTATGCATAAAATCGTTTTGGTATCCATCTCCATAAATGTGTAGGTGCAGTACTGGGCACAATGGCCAGGACTGTCCATCCTTCCATCACTTAAAATAGTTTGTATATCAAAAATAAAATTTATTTACAAATAAAAGAAGAATGTGCCTGAAAGACACAGATGCCCCCGCTGGCCTCACTCAAAAGCCGTACATGGGATCTGGCTGAAAATCGAACTTGACCTTTATATTATGGTTTATATAAACATTGTGTTAAAATTTGAAAACAATTGGTCAATTCAAACTTAAGTTATCCTCCAGAGCTCATCACAAACCCTTGAGGCCCCTCACATGTGACCCCTCAAGATATATTAGAAAATGGGAGCGATTGTAGGGCATACAAAAATGCCTCACAGCCTCCCTTTGCATTTGGATATAAGTACAAATTGTTGCAATGAATTCGCATTCATATAGCCTCCAGCATTTTACGCATGGCCAAAAACAGATACCTTTACTTTTTTAAAAATTTAATTTGAATTAATATATATTGAATCTCAAAGTAACATAGTGAACTATTATTTTAAGCTAAAAGTTACCCAGTAAAACAAAGTTCTTTGTCTTTAAATTCAAGGAAAATCTGATTCTGTTCTTTCTCCCAGATTTCATCTAATGTGCCAAATATGCTTCTACTCAAATTTAGTTTAATTATTAAATAAAAATGGTTTGTGGGCAAAATAAATCATCTATGTGTTGTTTTTGTCTGAATGCTAATAGTATTGTCTCGAGTTGAGTGGACTTAAAAGTACTATTATATTTTATTTCAGTACAGCCTGTGCCACTAGTCTAATTTAGGTCGAGCCAGTGGAAGTTTGTAGATGTAGCTCGGAAAATCAAGTAGTTCTGAAAAGTTTTAGCACAGAATGTAAATATACATACCCATTTAAAATACAAAGCAAAACTGTCCTCTTTTTCAAAATCAACAACCATGTCTTCATCATCATAATCTAAGTCTATTCTGATATTGTGGTCCTGCCTGAAATATGGATTAAATGTACAGTATCTTGGGAACCAAGAAATTGTTGGAACTTGACAATGTTTTCTTGTAGACAACTGTGATAGTTTGATTTCTAGATTATATAGTGGTGTGGGAGGCAAAAACTTTTAATCAATTTTCGGAAATTTGTCCATATTCAACATGCACAAACTTAAAAAGAGCTCATTGCAAGGTGTTGGTTTCCACTGTGTTGAAGACCTTGAGGTGACCTCTGGATGACGTACTTGAGGTTGTTGTTAGAAGTGAAAAGACGAGAGTGGGGTGAGAATCTATAAGTTTATTTTATGTAGCCATACATACCTTAAAGTGGCGTCCAAACTAGGTTGATAATCATTTGCTGAGTAATCATCTTCATTCCAGTCACCAATGAAGTTCTTTTCAGGATTGTTAATAGTCAGACTGAAAACATATAACATGATGATTGATCCCTTTTTTTCTAACCTTTCCTTTTAAATACATGTCTGAATGTCATGCTTGTAAATCAACATTTATTATATTTGTATTAACCCTACACACTTATACCCTGAAGGAAATTTTACTCTTTGTGGCATATGTCATATGTAACTCTACAAGAACAACATTGCCTCCTGAGATATCAGTCCAAGCCCACACTATTGCACCACATGGTACAACATACAGTATATTCATTGTAGAAACTCAGTGGCCTAGATGCCTTTTAAAGGGAACATACATGTACATTTACATCAGGGGGCACCGCCGAATGGCACTAAAGGTCTTTATAAAAACCTGTGATTAAAACTCTGGTGTGCTCAACTGATAAATAATTGTTTGTACTATCACAGACACGGTGATTACATTTCTACAGGTACACAGACTTACTTAAATGGATTTATAAAACTACAAGATTTTTGTAAAGCTGTTTTTCACAGCCCATTTCTTCAATGCCGGACATGCATGGATTCTCTCTTCTGAAACCATAATACACAGACGTATATAACACACTTTTGCCACTAGGGAACAATAACATGTCTCATCTGCTGTCGTGCTGATGATAAAGTATCATTGAATCCGACCTATCTTGAAAGACAAACAAATATTGTCCGGACAAGTTTCGCCAAGATGCAGAAGAAATGAAAGAAGAATGGGAAACAAATTTAGGAATGTAAAGTAGGAAAAAGGGTAACACTTAATGCATCATTGTGACACCTAGCAGCGGGGGCATAAAAATCAGACTAAAACAATATGTCTCACTTCGTCAAAGGGGATACACAGGATACATAATTAATTGTGATCACTACAAGTATAGTACCTACATTTCAACCTGTTCATGTTCTGATGACATCCCAGAAACATCAGATAAATGGGCACTGAACATTTTCCAAGCTGAATGTGCAGGTGTAGAAACATATGCACCTCCACGGGGGGTTGCACATACAGTTGCAACTTTTGCAGGAGTTTTGATAGGCAATGATCCTGAACATGCTGCAGTTTCTGCATTCCTGTAAACCAAATTTGTAATTAATATCTGATCTCATGATATTAAGGTCATTCAATAATCTTTGACATGTCATTTTGTCGTTAATTTCCCACACTCTTCGGAAAAAAAAGTTTAAAAGTTGTGGCATAATAAACAAATATGGTTATATCTTATGAAATTATTTTGCTTGATTTGGAAGGCAAATTTAACAACCAAAATATCATAAAAACTAGAAATATGTCAGAATGACATGAAAGTCACCCCATCATAACATGATGAATGATCATTTTCCGATAAATCATTGACCAAGCTACAACGGATATATTTCCACCTGTCAATCAAAATAGTAAACAATTACCAGGTGTAAATACATACATGCTGTTCAGGTAGCCATGGCAACACAGGGAATTAATAGGAAAGACTGTCGCAAATATAACGTTAGCGTTGACCGACACCTCGAATACGGGGAGATCTGCGCGCTGACACGGTCACCTGACATGGGCAGAACAGGAATATAACGATGTTGTTTTCACAACAATAAGTTTCAGAAAGGATTCAATCTTATATACGGATAAATCTTCTACTATTTTTTGTTATGAAATACACTTTTCCAAGTAGTTTTCTGATCGTCTGCAAATCCGACTGAATCGGTCATCGATATCGG
Source organism: Mizuhopecten yessoensis (assembly GCF_002113885.1). Classification (NCBI taxonomy): domain Eukaryota; kingdom Metazoa; phylum Mollusca; class Bivalvia; order Pectinida; family Pectinidae; genus Mizuhopecten; species Mizuhopecten yessoensis. The sequence goes on along the minus strand of NW_018408188.1, from coordinate 226,813 downwards.
CAGAATGTGTACTGTACGCTTAAAGGCAGTCACTCCGACGAGGACCGCCAACAGCCGAATTCGCAAGACACGAAGAACACCAAACAATTGTGATATCAGCAATTCTCCTTCGAAAAGGAAAGATCGGAATGTATTTGGTTGTTTTGAACCCGTTGATATTTAATTTTCAAACTCAAACTTTTATCATTATCGGTTCAATTCGCATGGATGTCACTTTGTAAATTCCTGCCGGTTAATAGTATCACGCAACTTCGACTCTTTGCGGTACACAAACTTGCTAACTTCGCCGCTTTACCGGTGTCGTTTTGACACATTTCTACGTACAAGATTGAAGAGTTCAGCAAGATTTTACCCAAGAATAATAATAATAATAAACTTTATTTATTGAGGATACAAAACCTGTTTAGCAAAGCTAATCTTCCACAGGGTCCTCTGTTAGTAAAATTGGTTAGTTAAAAGACAAAGTAGTATCACATCAAATAAATGTACATAAAATAATTGTTGGTCTACTAAAACAGCAATTCATATCACAGTTATTTCATAATTTAAACGGTCGTTCAATACAATTACAATAAAATTATCACAGAAGCACGAAATATATTCCGTGCTTAACCCATTATGGTTTTCATTAAAAGACAAATTGTCTAATTTACATATATGCTAATGTAGCAAAAGCTAAAAATTGACAGAATACACGCTAATATAGCGAAAAT
>NW_018408188.1:162142-226018 GCF_002113885.1 Mizuhopecten yessoensis | reverse complement strand
AAAAATTTACGAGAAATGGTCGCGACCAAGGACTGGTTTTGGATTGTTCTTGAGTATCGTGTACACCCCTTTCTTGACACTTCATTTTCCCCTTAAAAAAGTGCGCACTATACGCGAATATTAACGGTAGTCGTTGGTCAGACATAAAATATCTAAATCAGTCAATAGCAATTTATAATACGACAGTTTACACCTTCGGGAACCTCAAAGGTGCCTGATTTATACTCGGAACATCTTTAGGTTATATGTAATTCCCGTGGGGAATTTTGAACGCCTTTAGGTTTTATGCTATTCCTGTTTAAAAAGGAAATCGATATCTGAGTTATCCAAGAGCTTGTAATTAGCGCCTGGTATATTCCGACAGAAGCAAGATACACAACAGCCCTCCTAACAGAGGTCAAAATCTGGGACTGAAAACAAAATTAATAGTCCCCACTGGGGTTTCCCCAGGGGTGACTAAAAATATATTTGAAACAATATTGTTCATTTCAAAAAGCAGATGGTCCTTTTCCAAATATTAAATGACTTGTTACTAAATAATTTGAAGGATTGTAAACAAAGTATTTATTTTTTATAAAAACATGAGGTTTTCAACATAAATACAAGTTGTGTGTGCAGTGTCCACTAATTGGGCCCCAAGAAATGTGTTTTTACACAATAATGGCTATTAATGCAGTTAAACGACGCTTACGGCGGTTTAGGTGGTTATACATATTTATTTTCCATGTAATGAGAAACTTGTCTAAAGTTTAGCTGGGGAAAAAAAAAAAAAAATTATCATGAATTTAACGAAAAATGGAATGTAAATCGAAAAGAAAATTATGTTACCTGTCAAGAAGACAGTTTCCTTGAGCGAAGAGCGGTCTTTATTTCCATCCATCGCCAATGTATATCCTATTTTTGTTCAACTTTGCATTTGAGGCCTTTTTGTTCCTTATTCTGGCCAAATCACTCAATGTACGCTTAGGGCCGGGTTTCATTTTCTTTGCCTCCGACATGTTCTTCAACAGCACGCATGTGTATAATGTCTACCGAATGAGTTCAAATCTGGGGTCATCGCATATGATTTGCAATTTTGTCGGGGAAGCAAGAATTATCGAACACAGAATAAAATGACGTTTTCTCCCAAATTAACATCGAATCTCTCACAAAAGTAAATGGTTTACGATTTTTAATTGATAAAGGTTTACTTATATCAGATTATTTTAGAAAACTGAAAAAAAAGATTTTGGCATTTTATATTACTTTAAGAATTTATTTGTTTGTTTGTTTGTTTGTTTGATTTTGTTTAACGTCCTATTAACAGCTAAGGTCATTTAAGGACGGCCTCCCCTGTGTTCAAGATGCATGCGTGTAGTGTATGTGTTTTAAGAATTTAATCCTCTGCGTGCTTCCGTCAGGGCACAAAAGAATGATGGAGATAAGTTGGAGAAAAAACTATTTGGTAATTGCTATAAAAAAGTTCATCTTACATATTTGACGATAAATTTAACTAAATGTATAAAATTGTTAAAAAAAGATAACATTTTAATACTTTGATAGTAATGAGATTGTCGTTATATCGATATGCAGTCTCAATTACTGTTCCATTCTGAAACACTGGGTTGAATTTCAAATTTTGTTCTAGTCTTAGGTTGTGATAGGGACGTTGGGTTGTCCAAACCATTCGTGTTTACAGAAGGGCTCGGCAAGATAACAACATCGAAATAGGTATGGTTTTGTTATAAATATATTACAATACAGACCTCTGATGTTTTTAATAAGGGCTATTCCAAATTTATCAGTGTACGAGGCATTTTACCAGAGGTGACGTTACATTGATTATATCTGTCTACTAGATATGCTGTGCACGGTTTCATTTACATAGCAGTGATCATATTAAACTTTTGAAACAAGTTGTTGATTTGAAAAAGTAGCCCGTAAAATTTGCTTTAATCTTATTCTACAAATATTCTAAAAAGTTGCCAGTTCCAAGTTAATAAATGGCATGCTCCCCCTACAGATAATGGTGTCGATTTCCCCCTACAAATGATGGTGATGTCATTGGAAACAATGGTGCTTCCCTGCAAGCTTTACCTTGTGGTAAGTTGTGTTGACACAATTGAATTATTTTTCAAGAATTCAGCTATCATTCCATAATTTAAAATATCAGCTTTAAAATTTAAAATACCACAAGTTTAAAATGTTATTGTTTCCAGATCCTGCTCCCACACTGTTTTAATTGTTTAATTAAGCACTTAATCTATATTAGATTTAAAACAAAAACTAGAAATTCAATATCAACTTAATTATTGAATTATAATAATTGTATTCGCTTTCTAGACATCTGTTGACATAGTGAATAATAGCGTCTCGGATGAAGAATGTCTTATGGATATGTCAGGATTCAGTGGTATACTGGATGTTCTTGAGGTAGGTAAAACATCAAAAAGGGAAATAACATACATGTAGATGATATTTTTATAATACAAAAGCAGTTTTAGTATAATGGTTAAAGTGGAATTAAGTATTCATGTAATAATTTTTGTTTGTTTGTTTGATTTTGTTTAACGTCCTATTAACAGCTAAGGTCATTTAAGGACGGCCTCCCCTGGGTGCAAGATGTATGCGTGTAGTGTATGTGTGTGTATTTTGGGAGGCTGCGATATGTTCGTGTTTGTCTCCTTGTGATAGCGCGAAACTGATGCCGACTTTATAGTGCTACCTCACTGAAACATTCTGCCGAAGACACCCAGCAGGACGCCCCACCCGGTCACATTATACTGACAACGGGCGAACCAGTCGTCCCACTCCTAATTTGCTGAGCGTTAAGCAGGAGTATAAACTACCATTTTTAAAGACTTTGGTATGTCTCGGCCAGGGGACAGAACCCAAAGCCTTCCTCACAGGGGCGAACGCTCAACAAATGGCCAAAAGTGAGGCATTGTCAAGGGAGACATTAGGAAGAAGAAAGTTATTTAGAAAGGAGAGAAGAGATAAGGTCCCAAATTTAGTCGCCTCTTACGATCATGCAATTGGGGGCAGCAGGTACAATTCTTACGCCCTACCTGCAGGGTCTTCATGTAATAATTTGCTAAAGTTCATAATATGTATGTACATGTTCTTAATATAAAGTTATTTTATAGAGTGCTATAGAAAATGTTTAAAACTTTATTTCAGGATCACGAAATGCAATTGTCTCCAAAATATAATTCAAGTAATATAAATACTGATTTTGTGAGGTATTTCCTATAATATATATAAAAAAACTATATAATTGAACAGAAATGAACTCTTAAATCTACTTTGAACATTCCAGTTGTTATGATTCATGGCAATGTATCGAAGTTGCTCATGGAAAGAAAATATATCATGTTGTTGTGAGTAGTTAGATGTTTTTGTTGATTATTTCATTGAGTTGCATTGTTTATCTTGGATCACTGTAAATCACTTTCATTTGCGAGAGGTTTACTTTTGCATAATTTTGTCAAGTCAAATATAAATTGTAAAAAATGTTTACTGAAAACATATAACCAGACTAAAGTGATTTATAGTATCCCTTTGACTGTTTGTTGTTACAATGCATAAGTGTTCTTGAACAAGATCACTTCGACAACAAGGGTAAAAACATAAAAAGAATGGGGCGACTCATCCACAGACGAACAGCAAAATAATTGTTTTAAGCATAAATAATGTTAATACTACAGGTATAAGGGTCAAGGTGAGTGATAAAGTTGGTATAGCAAGTGCAGAAACATGTACAGTATATAAGGCTAGATTTTATTGTTCGTTTGAAAGTTACATATTTCATTCAGTATTTGTTCCTTGTTAAAACATAGTTATTATTTTCATACAGGTGGACAGATGGCCTTTTGTCCAGTATTTCACTACAAAAAGTAAAGGAGAGTGGATTGCTAATCAAATCAACTATACGGTAGTTATTGATGACTGTCCTTGGTACCCCTGACATCCACATAGTTGGTTCACGAATCCTTTACACATTTAATGGTAGTTACATTTGTAAATTTCAATGCTTTTGTGTATATGATATCTGTAGTTTAGGTTATATACTTATACTATACAGTGTACCTTGATGTACACATTATTATATTGTCATTTGCACTCAATGACTAAAATATTTTGTTGGTTTGAATAACATCTGTCATTTCACGCCGGCCATACTTTCAATAAATCGTATCCACCGCTTTACTGGCATTATTCCTGCATCTATGAAACTTTAGTTTAGTACAAATATTGAATTAAAAAACAATTATAAACTTCAATTCATTCTAAGATCATCGGAGTATTAATTATACCTATCATTTTCTTTTGCAGATTCTGATCTCTGAAAAGATGTTATGTGTTGAAGAAGATTGTTCAACTGTTTAGGTCACTTGAGATGAAGTATTACAAGTCTGATCTTCTTGCATTACTGTGTTGTATTATTGTGTTTGATGACATGTTGAACAAAAAAGTTCGTTTAGCCTGTTATTGCTCAGACCTTGTTTTATTAAATACTTAATACATTATGGAAGTAACGGTGTCTGAAATGATATGAAGAATAGGATTGTGAAAATAATAAAAAGAAATCTGGTTAATTCATATTATATTATTATACATTCATGTATTCAGCAGATAATATAAATAAGCCTTAATGGATGCAATAACTGTATTTTAGACACCATGCTATCTTCATGTCGCTCATCATGCCATTCAATTTCGGAAAAAATAGTAAGTCGAACTATCTTTACTCTGCATAATACAAGGTTACAAATATGCCAAAATAATTCTGATTTTAATAATTGAAAAATATAATGTGGTAATCACACTTTTGGGCCCGATACTGGAAACTTACTTATATATGTATATGCTCAGTATGGACTCGATTTTCAGGTTGTCACTTGACAAAACAGCCCCTTTCACAATACACTTATAACCGTTTTACTAGGTCCACCTTTCTGCTGTTATTTACAGACCCTCGTCTATTTAGTTCTTGTTTTAGTTTTCCAACAGACCATCAGTATTATTTGTCCGCCATTTTGTCTTCTGTAGCAACCTATAGTAAACGCGCACCACAAGGTGTGTAGGGTCGCAGCGGGAACCAATAACCCCCTTCAGTAGTTTTCTAAATCCCGACTCAAAACGTTGTAGAAGAGTATTGTGACGTCATCAGTGAGGACCTCACTATGACTACCCTCAAGGTAAAGAGGTCACTCGCAATAAGCATGGTTTTATTATGAGTGTAGGCTGTGCCTCATTTTTTTTTTAGTTAAACGTTCTAGCAACAGCCCTCGTCGTATGTGGACGGGTGCCTAGGGAAACAGAAAGAAGATAGAAAAGATCGCAAATGTTGCAATGGGGGCAGCATATCAATTTTAAGTGTCTTCTATGTCCCTTCGTAGCAGGCAAAGAAGACACACACACCCNACATTAGTCGCCTTTATTGATACACAATTGATTTCTTCAATATCCCCTAAATAGAGGACAAGGCAGTAACCACTTCTGATTTTACTGGGGACTCTCATTAGTTGCCTCGTACGGTCATGCAGTGGGATACAGCATTTCTATTAAATCATCACTCAAACATCAGATTTCAACACTTTTTGTAGAGAAATTATTCAAATGGAATCGCCTGATGCACATGGTAAGTGCCTTCACAGGAGAAGGCCCTTATTCTTTGTGGCATCAGAACACGCAATTACAAGGTGACTTGCCTCCTTGTAATAACGCGGATCTGATGCCGACTGTATAGTGCTATTTCACTGAAACAAAATGTCGAAGGCACACTGCACAGCATTCAGCCCGGTCACATTATACTGACAACGGGCTGAACTAGTGGTTGCCATTACCCTAAATCCTGAACGTAAAGCAGCGAATAACTACAATTTTTAAGGACTTGGGTATGTCCCAGCCCCGAGACAGAACACAATGCCTTCCTCACCTGGGCGAACGAAGTAGAAAGAAAGATAAAAATCCCAAATATTGCAGCAGCAGATTTTTTTTTGTCGCTTTTGTGTCCCGAAATAGATGACACATAAGCAAATCCCCAATTATGTGGGTTCCGCTCATTAGTCGCCTCTGCTGAGCTGTAGTTGGAGCAGAAAGGAAATGATTACGACCAGACTTTCATGTTTTTGCCAACAATGTTTCTATGGTCTGCTAGACAGATACCAACAAATGGCTACGTTAGCAAGAATTAGACGCCGAATCAGACAAAAAAGACGAAAGCGAGTATTCTTACTGCGCGTAAATATGGACGGAATGTCAAGAGAAGAGACGTTTTCCAGGTATCGGTTTTCTCACGAGACATTGCTTTATATAGTGGGTCTGATACAGACAGCCATATCAGGCCATCACATAGTAACAATTCACTAACTCCCCTAGAGCAAGTGCTTTTGACCCTCCGTTTCCTTTCCACTGGTGCCTTTTTCCGTCTCATTGGCGATTCTGTAGGAATATCTGAAAGTCAGGTCTCAAGAACTGTGATGTCGGTATGTTCAGCGATTGCCACCTTGGCAAACCACTTAATCCGCATGCCAGTTGTAGCAGAAGCAACGAAGGTGAAAGCAGACTTCTACAGAATAGCAGGTAAGATATTCTCATCCTTATAATTTGTGCGTTATTCACTGTTTTGGTGACGACAACATTCGGCTGTGTGTAAAAGTTAACCCGAAAGTCCGGTTACGCTTATGCGGTGACGTGCAATAGAACAAACAAAAAAAACATTATATAATTTCCGAACACAACAAATTGAACAAGCTTTTAACATATCGATCTTTTCACATACTCCCATCCTTAATGTATGCATTATTCACAGTTTTGGTTACGACAGTATCCGACTGTGTGTAAAAATGAACCCGAAGTCCGATTAAGCTTACCTAATGCGGTGATGAGGAATGGAACAAACAAATTAACATTCTGTAATTACCAATAGAAACACAACACCTAGAACAAATTTGCAAATAAACATTTAATAAATGGTGTATAACAGGCATGTTCACATACTTCCTTCAGTTAGTGTTTTTAACTTTATTTGGAAATGTAAAATTTGCACAATTTTAATTTTATTAAATTATGTTTTTAATCTCACACCAGTTACCTTAAACTACGTGAATTTATACACAACATACACAAGAAATAATTCTAGAACTGGTTTATTAAAATTTAGTTTCTTGAGTATAACAAATCTTACTTTGGCTCTTCTTTAGGGCTACTCACCATTAAGTAATCTTTTACATAATAGAAACTAGAAACATAATGCAATGTCACCTGCATGTATCTTGTAAATTGCACCATTACCAAAAACCAATCTTATACCAAATTATCCAATAATTGTGTGATCTTAATAAAAGCAAAGAATAATTATTAGCTGAATTGGGAAAGAATTCCATTGAATTCTAATGGCCACTATATAGCTCAACAACCTGGAACAGGTTATGTATAACAAGACCCTCGAACAGGGTATACATTACTATATAGCTAAAAACCCGGGACAGGGTTTACACTACTATATGAATAAAACATGCTGGAGCAGGTTATGTATAACAAGCCTCGGGGAACAGGGTATACAGTACTATATAGCTAAACAACCTGGACAGGTTATGTATAACAAGCCCCAGAGAACAGGGTATACATGGACTATTTAACTAAATAACCTTGAACAGGTTATTTATAACAAGCCCTATGGAACAGGTTATGTATAACAAGCCCCAGGGAACAGGGTATACAGTAATATATATAGCTAAACAACCTGGAACAGGTTAAGTATAACAAGCCCCATGGAACAGGGTATACAGTACTATATAGCTAAACATGTTTGTTTGTTTGTTTGATTTTGTTTAACGTCCTATTAACGTCCTAGCTAAGGTCATTTAAGGACGGCCTCCCCTGTGTGCAAGATGCATGCGTGTAGTGTAAGTGTGTGTATTTTGGGAGGCTGCGATATGTTCGTGTTTGTATCCTTGTGATAGCGCGGAACTGATGCCGACTTTATAGTGCTACCTCACTGAGACATACTGCCGAAGACACCCAGCAGGACGCCCCACCCGGTCACATTATACTGACAACGGGCGAACCAGTCGTCCCACTCCTAATTTGCTGAGCGTTAAGCAACCTGGAACAGGTTAAGTATAAATACCCTGGAACAGTACACCAGTAACCTTAAAAGTGGGCTACGGTCAAACACTTAAAGTATGGGTTAAAATGAGCTACGGGCCAAGCATCACCGCTTTTGGTTAATAAGAAGAATTTGATTTCAATTTTTTTTTCAACATTTGACCCCTGTTACCTTGAAAGTGTGACAATGTCATTCATTTGAACACTTTTTTGTCACCTATCGTCCAAACATGCATCAACCCATGCCTACGAGACATTTGACCCTTTGACATTGAAAGTAGGTCAAGGTCATTCATAGGAACAAACTCAGTCGCCATGCATCCCATTATTGTATTGGCCAAATTTTATCAACCTAGGCCTATTGGTTGTTGAGAAGAAGTTGTTTAAATAAACAAGCTGAAGCCGGCCACACAAACGGAGAACAGTGCCCTTCAGGCCAGGTGAGCTAAAACTGATGAGGCCTATATGAAGAAAAATAATGACAGCTTAATGACTTAAGTTTTATGTTACATCTTTGCTGTATAAACATATGTATATTATGCACATACACATCAAAAGTGTTCACAAGGAGTATACATTTAAAGTCATGCATCTACATACATTGTATACATCATGACAAGTTCGCAAACTCCCATTCATAATTTATAAATCAAGAAAAATTGTGACATGAACAAAGTATACACTGGCATGTTCACATTATTAGAAGTTTATGTTGCCAAGTATGATTATGTAATCTATATATAATACATAATACACAATACCAATAGTATGTTTTTATAATATATCATAAATGGTTATGGTCTATACTCAATTTCTTCTTCATTTACAGATATTCACAATTTTCAAATATTTTAGGATTCCCTAATGTACTAAGCTGTGTGGATGGCACATTTATCAAGATTCAGGCACAACATGAAAATGAAGCTGATTTCATCAACGGAAAAGGCTATCACTCACTTAATGTACAGGTACTGGTGTTAATCAAATTCAAAATAATTTAAATCCCTTGAAAAAATGGTCAACATTCTATAACATAAAACAGTCATCAAATAAGGAAAGCCATGTGTGACCAAAATCAAACAGTTTTTAAATTGTGTATGTTGTTTAGGTGATGAATATCTGCAGCAAATATGTTTTGCATGATGATAAAATTTTAAAGCTGCAATTTATTTAAACTTTTCCTCTGTATGTTACTTTAAAATGGAATATACTTTCTTAAAGCATATGTGAATAAAAAACTATGTCATTGTTTTTTTAGATGGCATGTGACTCCAGGTACAGGGTCACCAATGTGGTGGCAAAATGGCCAGGATCTGTCCATGATGCTAGACTCTTCAGAGGGTCACATGTCTGCTTTAAATTTGAAAATGGCAAGTAAAATAAACTTTTGAAATACAGAAGTAAAAAAATAATATTTTGTTCTTGTACATTTCTGTGGCAGTGCTATGTATTTTAGGTTATTTTGTAATAAGAGTTTAATTCAAATTATTAAACTATATAGTATTGTCTTAAGTGAGAATGCTTAAGTTGTACGTATGTCTGACGTACTTAACTATTTTTATATACCGATTCTCGTACTCGTTCAACCGGTTTGTCTGGTCAACGTGTGTCTCAAGTGTTTGTTACCTGTGCTGTTTTGTTATGTAAATGTCTTGTCACGTGATCGCATGTCAGCTCGTGCACTTGTACGTCTTGTATCTTCACTCCCGCACTGGACAGAGACCGGACCAGACATAGAAACCTATACCGACATATATGATACCGACTGCGGTGAACAGAACTCTACTTATTTCAGAGTAAGTGTATGAAACATATTAGTATTGAGCTATTTGAAATACTATGTTTTAGAGTAACCTTTATGGAATTAGTATGTTTGCATTTGTTAAAATATTTGAAGAAGTTAAAATATCTTTCTTTGATAAACGTATTTTTGGGTGTGGTTTCCATTATCTTTTTATGGAAACTGTAATTCACTCTAAAGTATTTTAAAAGTAATTTGCTAAACATGTTTATTATATATTAAGTTTTGCTGTTTTCCTTTTCAACAGAACCATAGACCTATTATGTAGGCAACGTATATTATACGTAGAGCTATCATCATTAGACCCCTGTCGGAGCGATAGGGTAGTTATTGTTAATATAAGGCACTATTTAATTATCTCGTAATTATCATAGTTCATGTGCAAAATTGGTAAATTCTATAATTTATCATGTAAAAGTATTTCAAATGTATTGTATTAAATTCGTAATGTTAATTGCAACCGTTACGGGTATCGTGTATCTTTATGTAAAGCTAATTTTATGTCCATTGTATAATGTAGATTTTTTTATGTATTGAATATGTGCTTATATGTTTTATTTGTGCTATTTTAGGGTCTTTCGACTCCAATAAAACGATTGAATAACTAGGAATTTGCTTCTTCGTGATTTGTAAGAATTTGTGTAGCACCTGAACACGGCTACATTTTGGCGCCCACGTATTTTGACACGCAGGATTCTGGAGCCTCGCTTTGGAGCACTGGAGCAGCTGTGTATCCTTGACCTTCAAGGTCGATATTAGAGCTTCCGGTGGAACAACGTTTTGTTGTGTTGATCAGATGATCATGGATTTATTCGAAGGATACCGGAGTGGACGTGCCGTTTGGTAATTATTATTGTTAATTCAGTGACATTTTATGTTTGCAAGAAGATGGTATGCGGAATGGAAGATGTCATTTCATATAAAAGCTGTATTTCATCGTAACATTTGTTGTGTATTTCTACATCGCGTTACGCGTGTATGCTACACAGGTAAATCTAGATCTGTGAATTCAGTGACGACCATGTCATGCCTGAGTGAACAACGCCTGTTTTGAACTGTAGCTGTCACGAGTGTATTTGTTAATATCCCATAGACTTTTACTCGTGAACTCTGACATTCGTTTTACACTTATGTATTGTGATTATTTACTTTTCTCGTTATTCTTAGCTGTGTGTATATTTTGAATTTCCCGTAGTTAGATATGATGGCTTAGGCATAGTTTAGGAAGTAGAAACATTTTATGTTTTGACTTTATTTATATCCTGTATGGTCGGATTACTAGATTCACATTATTTCCTTTTGAAACTTTGTTGATTTGATTATTTTTTTTTTCTCTCTCTTTGATTTTCGATTTTGATAGACTTTATGAATTTGTTTTTTTATTTATGGTTATTTATCTATTTTCAGTATTACTTGAAATATTTACTTGAGATCTGCGGTCTATGATTTGAAATTATTTTTGATAGAATTTTTCTTTATTAGTGTAAATTTTGTTTCATACTTTTCATTTTTTTATTCAAAATTTAGGTTCTTTTTGTAGTGGAACAGATTTCCCATAGATATTGCTTGCTCTGTCACCATTTGACTGACAATAAGTTGACTAGACCTCACGAGTAACAGTTACTGATTTTTAGGACACATTTATGTTTCATGTTGCACTTTCTATATGTTACATGTGTTGTGTTTGTGTTGATTTTGTGTAACCGGTGGTCTATATTGCTCATTGGATATCGGCTATTATTTTACAGCAGTTGGACATCTGGAATAAATACTTGGAGACTGTGTCAGGTAAAACCCAGTGGTCATTGTATATACTAGCTAGGTATTTTGACTAAATATATGGTTTATTTACAGTTGATGTCTGTTTTAGTACAAATGTACTGGTAAGTTGGGATCTCGAGACTCGTGTTTATCAGATTGTATTTATTTTCAGGTTTATTGTTTACAATTATTTTTGTCAATTAGGTTTATTGTATCTGTTATCATCTTACTTATTCACCATGTCGTTTGACAAATCATTTTCGGACAAGGATGTTGAGGTTATTACAGCTACCCTTTTAGCTATGGGTTACAAGCCACAGGAAGGCCAACTTAGTTCTGAGGAACTCCGGTCATGGATTAGGTCCAAGGAAACTATTAAGGATCCTAAACAGGAAGATGGAGCTTGTGCCTTGTCTACTCCCACGGTTACAGTCAGTCCGCCTGTGAGGATTTCCATCTTTTCTGGGGAGGAAAAGGACACATCCTATGATTTATGGAAACATGAAGTAGAGTCCTTACTGTTATCTCATGGTGAAGATGTGGTGACTCATGCACTTCGAAGATCTCTGAAGGGAAAAGCTGGAATAGTTGTCATGCATCTTGGATTGAGAGTTTCAGTGAGGGATATTCTTACCAAGATGGACAGTATCTTTGGCACTGTGGAAAAAGGTGAAGCACTTCTAGCACAGTTCTATAGCGCTCGCCAGAAGGAGGGTGAGGATGCTGCCTCATGGAGTTGCAGACTGGAGGATATATTGAATAAAGCTGTGAAGGGAAGAGAGGTGACTTACGCCTACACAGGGGATATGCTGAGGACCATGTTTTGGACAGGTCTTAGAAGAGATTTAAAAGATATTACAGGTCATAAGTATGATGCTATCCAGGACTTTGATCAGCTTGTGATTGCAGTACGCCAGGTGGAGCAAGATCTCAAGAAGAGGGAGGAGGAAACTCAGACTAAGAAGCCTCGCACTGAAGACTTGAAGACAACGACAAAGCCCAATCCTGCTTGCATGGCTAGTGCTGAAGCAACAGATGATATAAAGGAAATGAAGGGGATGATAAAGCAGTTGACTGCAGATATGACCAAGATGAAGAAGACTACTAATCAGTATCAGAAGTTCAACTCGAAGTCTGGAGATAGTAAGTCGTGGACCAATCAACAAGGACAGCAGCCTCAACAGCGACATCTGTTTAACAGACACCAGTCAGAAGCAGCACAACCGCATGAAGATGGCCCACTGTGTTGGCGATGTGGACAGAGAGGTCATATTAAACTTGGATGTCGTGTCAGGATAGACCATTTAAACGGGGAGAAGCCTACGAAGAAGTGCAGTTCGTAGGCTATGAGAGAAGAGTCCTTAACTATCAAGCACAGGATGGAAGAAAACAGGTACCTGGAGAGTTGGTGGGTTCACCAAATGAAGCATCAGTGTTTCTTGCCAAGAGTAACATCCAAGCTCTTCTGGACACAGGATCTACTGTCTCAACGATTTCAGAACAGTATTACAGAAGCTTCTTGTCAGATGCCTGCCAGCTCCTGCCCGTGACAGGTCTCCTGAATGTAGAGTGTGCTGATGGTAACCTCTTGCCATACTCTGGATATATAGAGACAGAAGTAGCTAAACCAGGACTTTGTTGGGAGTCACTGGCCTGTTTATTGTTAGTCGTCCCGGATAGCAGTTATAACTCCGCAGTTCCTTTGTTACTTGGTACCAATGTACTGTTCCCTTTGATGTATGCTTGTAAAGGTAAGTATGGAGCAAGATTTCTACAGCAGGCCGATCTTCATTCACCCTGGTATCTCGCGTTCAGATGTTTGTCCTTGAGGGAACGGGAGTTGGGCAGGAATGAAAACCGACTTGGACTCGTTAGATGTGCAGAGACAAACAGCATTGTTAATCTGAAGGGTTACATCGATAAAGGAATTGGCTACCATCGGACATGTGCCATGCTGCAACCATCGAAGTTAGCCACCATGTCATCGTTATTAGATTTGACACCGGGGGTCATAGATTTCGATGATAATCACCGAGCTGTCTCAGTATTGTATTAAATTCGTAATGTTTATTGCAACCGTTACGGGTATCGTGTATCTTTATGTAAAGCTAATTTGATGTCCATTGTATAATGTAGATCTTTTATGTATTGAATATGTGCTTATATGTTTTATTTGTGCTATTGCAGGGTCTTTCGACTCCAATAAAACGATTGCATAACTGGGAATTTGCTTCTTCGTGATTTGTAAGAATCTGTGCAGCACCTGAACCCGGCTATCATAAAAAAAACCTTTATTGTTGTATGAACCAGCAAAACTGAGAGTATCCAGAATTGCATTGGTTTTAGTGCTAGACACAAAAATCTCTGTTTTAGCATAGTTTTATATATATGACTTCTTTAGACAACATGTCCGTTACCATAATTGTTTTTCTCTAATTTCAACATCAACAATACTTGTATTACAAAGTTGTGTACTGAGAACCACTGATTTGTTATTATGTGATGTCATCTATTTAAATCTTTCTTGTTACTAGCATGGGTCAAATCATGTTTATATTGCAAATCTGCAATGAGCTAGTAAGTTTAAGCTTACTTACTCTGAACTATTTATACATTACAGGTAATTATGATAGAAGTTTACAAGGACTCTGGATACCCCTGTACAATGTTCCTTATTACACCTTACAGCCATCCATCTACGCCATCACACATCAAGTAAAATGATGCTTTATGCAAGAGCAGATTAAAAAATGAACAGACTTTTGGAATTTTGAAAAGAAGACTTGCTTGTTTGTCACTTAGTTTGCGTGTTGAGCCCAGGAAGGCTACCATCATAACATTGGCCTGTGCTGTTCTGCACAATATTGGAATTGACAAGAATGAAATTATTTGTTAACCAGAAGAGTACGAGGAAAGTAATGAAGATGTTTGGACCTGTATGAATAATGAGGGCAATGGGAACGCTATGCGTGACCATATCAGATCAACATATTTCCTGTGATTTTGTATGAAAATATATCTGAACAGAACTGAGTATAGTTCTACTGGTTAATACAATGTATAAAGTTATTCATAAGGAGTATATTTTATTATAATGTTATGAAGAACTCGTTACTGTCTTATAAAAGTTGATTCCTGAATTCGCTAAATTGGCTACATGTATATAAAACAAACAAAAATAGCCATGAAGAAAAAGAAGACCTATGATTCCGATTTTTCTTCATATAACAGATCAAATGCCTTAACAGTTTGAAACCGATTCTTCATTAGAGCCTTCTGTTCCTTAGCAATTTCTGTCTTGAATTTGGTCTTCTCTTTTCATGGCAAGAAGCTCTATCGTTATTTTCACTCTTTTGGTTACTAACTCCAGAATTTCTTTCTAAAGCTGGTCACGCTTACTTCAGATCTCTTCAGATTTCTTTTTGAAGTACCTGTGATAAAATAATCTATATTATAAAACTGTAGTGTTACTGGTCTTTGTAGTACGTTTACAGCACACAGCATTCTTCTAATTCAAACAGTTATATATGACCACAAATATTAAATGAGTTTTATTCCTTATGAGATGTAGAAAATGGTACTCTCACAAAGACCATTTATTGGAAGTTATGCTTCCAGGTTCCTACAATAAAATAAAAAAGCATCTGTTTTAAGGTCCAATGACTATTCTTCTACTTAAACATCTCCATATGATGTACTTCATTTGTGCAAATTCATGTAAATCAAGTGATGTAAAAGAAGCGAAAAATCACAGAGACATATAGATGAAAAGACCAATGGACAAACAGTGTATTCCTATATATTTTTGTAGTTAACAATCCCTACTACCCCAGCAAATTTGAATAGAATTAGAATAATTTGTTATAAATCACATTCTATCCTAGTATTCAATACTTGCATTTCACAGAAAAACTTGTCAGTTGATGTTTTTAAATGTTCTTATATGGAGAAATAATGAGTAGTTACATACTATGCATCATGATCTACAGTTATGTTATTGAAAAGTGATATGTTTTGTTGATTACCAGTTGGCCTAATTTTAAAACACCTATGGACATGATATAACACAAGCAAATAGTAAGTGTTTATGAAAGATTGCCTTGCTAAAAAAGAAAAATTCAGGTGACTTGACATCATTGCATGCCTAGCTTCATGAAGTGTCACAATAGACTGCATGACTACTATCTTCTTTCTGTGATTCATATTAAATTAACATTCAGTGTAACCATAAAAAGTAAAACAGATCAAGTAACAGTACAGTACCTGTTGGTGTGATCCTGTCAGTGGTACCAGTACACCTCGCTGATATTAATGTATCATCTTCTTCTTCTAGGGGATTCAATATGATTCCAAGATGTGTTTAACCAACACAGAGTCAGTACATTTCATAGTGATGATGATCATAACCATTCTTCATCTTTTTTCATGAAAGTAACCAGTGAAATATCTGTAGTAGGAGAGTGTTTTTACCAGCTATTGGCTACAAATAAATCCCCTTGTGGATTAAAACACTTTCCAGATTGCAAATTGTAGGGAATTTAAATATTTGTTTTTCATTCTGAAAAAATTCTGGTTCAATTAAGTGGAGGCTCAATTACATATACTCCCCTGCCACTCCCTTTTCTGTCACCCTGCATTGCTTGTGACATTTGACCCTTTATCCTTGACCAATGTTATTCCTTAAATCAAATCTTATCTCATATTTTAATAGACATCTATGATACTCTGTACCTGTTAAGTATATAATTCTACTTGATAAAGATTACATTTCTGAGAAGATGATGGTAAAACATCATCTTAAATAGATATATAACATCATTCCACAAAGTACTCAATACAGTTATTTTTATAAAATAAAATGAATTTGTTCTTATGAGCCAGCTTGATTCTGATACGCAACAAAAATTAACACTATTGCAAAATAAATATACATTTGTATCCACAAATCCTGGAAACGTGATACAGTAGTTTTCAATGTCACCTTGCATTACTGTATGTTGCTATTGACATTCCACTGTCCCTAGCACCAATCAAGAGAGTGACAGCTGCTAGCCGTTTTTATTTTCTTCTAAATCAATCACTTTTCTGCATTGTACTTAACATTTTATTGAAGTTGCATGTACCATATCATAATTTTCTTTTAACATGGGTTTCTAATATTTACATCTTCATTGGTTAGTATTAAACCAGTCCTAAAAAATCACCTATGCTTAATTATGCCTTTTTGGTTAATATACTGTTTTAAAAGGAAGTTGAAAATTAATAATGAAATTTATTGGTAAAGGAGTTGTGACAATAATAATGTGTAGTGGTAATACTGAAAGGTATGCACCTAGAATGACATGATAAAGGGTAATTTGTCTAAAGATGGAAAAGTATAGGTTATAAAGAACTATACTTTATGTATGTATGTTTGTATGTATGTAAATATGTGTGAACATGTATGTGTGTGATAGATAAAATGCAACTTATAATAAAGTATAACCATACAGATATGATATTAGACAACAGTTTCACTGTATAGGATTCTGTACACATTCAGTGTATTGTACATTTTCTTTTGAAAAAGAAAATAATAATAAAAATTCTACAATGTAATGGATCATCATCATCTTTTGTTTCATTTTATTATTTCATAAATTAAAAACAAAACACTACAGTCATTTATTTTTTACCTTCTGTGTCCAGAGAGGTTCCTAACCCCACTATGTTGAGCCTGCCATCATGGCTATTAATACAAATATTTTCACATGGTGAGGGTTCTGGGGCTGGACCACCACCTGTTTTTGGCCTCCTCATTTCATCTAGCTTGCCTTTTGCTGTGAAAAGGAAAAAAATGTAGTATTTGAATGATTTATTAGACCTTAATCTTTATACATAATATATAGGCAAAGAATTTGAAATGTAAACTGACCGGATGTACAGTTGTATATCGTATCTTGTATTGAGATAAGATTTTTTGTTGTTGCAAGTATGGCTCACCACAGCAAAATATAAATTACAGTATGGATCACCAGGATAATATCAAGTCATAGGACCATGATATGCCTGCTACTTACCTGGTAGAAATCAAATCGAACGAATGCATAACATTAACAAATATACCAATTTGCACATTAATGGACAGTTTCAGCTAGGGGACATAACATTTAGTCCCAGTTCTCAAAACAAAAGCTTTACATTTTCATTGATGCTAGTGGTAGCCCGATATCCCAAAATGCAGTGAATGTGTGCATCGCTGAATTTAATATTTATTATTAATTTAAATAGATATAATTTTTTGAACTTGATATTGCTTTGACATGTGCTAATCTATGTTATTTCAAAGATATTGCGTTCAAAGACTTGGATGTGCATATGCATCTAAAATGTTTTCAATAAAATTGGTGTATGTTTGTTATCCAACACTATAAAGAGCTCAAGTGCAATGGCATGAAATGAAATTCTAGCCTAACACTGACAGACACTAATGGGACATAATTCATATTTCAACATATGTGTACAGTGGGTTTATTTCACCAATTTGTTGGAGTATATCATAGAAATCTGGAGAGATGTTTATTATACATTTGAATTTACACAATTATCTCTAAAATCATTTCTTTATTCCATATCCCAACAACGATGAGGCATCAGTACTGTACATCATACAAATAGAGCAATTAATGACATGTACAGGCTGTAATATAGATTATATGTTGTGTATAGGTGAAAATATGTTTCTCTCTGCCTGAAGTTATCAAATTGCTTCTTTATTTGAAGTGTTGCACTTATTTCTACTCCAACACCGATTTATTTTTATAAATGCTTTCTCAATAAATGCAATATTTAATTGGAAAAGAAAAAAGATCATAAATGAAAGGCAATTCAAATATTTGGAATCCTTTAGCAGAAATTGCTAAAACCCTATATATTTCTTCGGCAATTAAGAATTGGCTTTAGCAAACTCAACGAATACCAGAGTCTTTGATAAATTTAACATTTTACTTCTTTATCCTTTTAATTAAACAGTGTTTATAAACTTTGTCATCATCATATATCTTTTCTTTCCTTGTTTTCTTTTTACCCCATATAATAACATCTAGAGAAGATAGAATTAGAAGTCATATAAATCAGAAAAATTCAAATGTATATTATCAATTTTATCATTCATAATCAATCATTAAACATCAGAGTTTAGTTCATCAACTCTGGTCTAAACCTGACATAATCCCCTCCATTCAGGGGGTTGGTGTTTCCCAAAGAAAAAAGACATAATTCGCACCTCTCAGAGAACATCCTGACCTATTTTACAGAGTCAGGTATCAATAACTGTGTTGTCAGTATGTTCAGCGATTGCCAGCTTGGCAAGATGCTTCATCCGCATGCCAGTTGGAGCAGCAGTATGGAAGGTGAAAGCAGACAAATATTGCAGGTTAAATATTTTAATCCTTAATTTGTGCATTATTCACAATTTTGGTGACAATAACATCCGGCTGTGTGTAAAAATGAACCTGAAGTCCGCTTACGCTTATGTGGTGACGTGCAATTGAACAAAAATAAAAGATTCTGTAATGTCCTCACAAACATACACTTCTCTGATTACTTTTGTATCTAAGGACACTTCATATCATCACATCAGCGTAATTGATAACTTTAAAGCCATGAATTAAAAACAAAATCCACTGAATGCAGAATCATTTTCATGTAAATTGACATTATTCCAAGATAAACAGCAAATAAAAAGAATAGACAATTTTGAAAAGGAAGATAACAATTTTTAGACAAAAGTGTAAATGATTTGTTATTTGAAAAAATATAATCTTTGCAATGTTTCACCTCGATATGTGCATTTTCTTGTAAGAAAGCAAAACATAACAAAAGGGGACCTGCATCGCTCACCTGGATACTTAAGCAACCACGGGAATTTATTCTCATTACATACAATCCCTCAAATGGTCACCCCTGCAGGTGGGAGATCGGGAAAACAATACACCTGTTGTTACCCACGGTGTGTAGCGTAGGAGGCGACTAATGAGGGATCCCCGAATTGGGTATTTTCTTTGGGGTCCTCGATTTTGGGGCACAAAAGCGACCAAAATAGATATGCTGCACCCATTGCAGTATACGGGATCTTTATCTTTCTTTCTACTTCTAACATTCAAATCACCCTGCGTCCGTGGTCCGTCGTCCGTCCGTAAACAATTCTTGTTATCGGTATTTCTCAAGAAGTACCAGAGGGATCTTTCTCAAATTTTATATGCAGGTTCCCCTTGGTCCTTAGCTGTGCAGGGCAACTTTTGAGACTGATCGGATAAACAACATGGCCGACAGGCAGCCATCTTGGATTTTGATAGTGAAAGTTTGTTATCGCTATTTCTCAAGAAGTACCAGAGGGATCTTTCTCAAATTTTATATGTAGGTTCCCCTTGGTCCTTAGCTGTGCAGGGCAACTTTTGAGACTGATCGGATAAACAACATGGCCGACAGGCAGCCATCTTGGATTTTGATAGTGAAAGTTTGTTATCGCTATTTCTCAAGAAGTACCAGAGGGATCTTTCTCAAATTTTATATGTAGGTTCCCCTTGGTCCTTAGCTGTGCAGGGCAACTTTTGAGACTGATCGGATAAACAACATGGCCGACAGGCAGCCATCTTGGATTTTGATAGTGAAAGTTTGTTATCGCTATTTCTCAAGAAGTACCAGAGGGATCTTTCTCAAATTTTATATGTAGGTTCCCCTTGGTCCTTAGCTGTGCAGGGCAACTTTTGAGACTGATCGGATAAACAACATGGCCGACAGGCAGCCATCTTGGATTTTGATAGTGAAAGTTTGTTATCGCTATTTCTCAAGAAGTACCAGAGGGATCTTTCTCAAATTTTATATGTAGGTTCCCCTTGGTCCTTAGCTGTGCAGGGCAATTTTTGAGACTGATCGGATAAACAACATGGCCGACAGGTAGCCATCTTGGATTTTGATAGTGTGGGTTTGTTACCGCTATTTCTCCGGAAGAACTAGAGGGATCTTTCTTAAATTTTATATGTAGGTTCCCCTTGGTCCTAGCTGTGCAGGGCAATTTTAGAGACTGATCGGATAAACAACATGGCCGACAGGCAGCCATCTTGGATTTTGATAGTGAAAGTTTGTTAGCGCTATTTCTCGGGAAGTACGGGAGGGAACTTTCTCAAATTTTAAATGTAGTTTTCCCATGATCTCTCGTTGTTTATGTTATATTTTGAGACTGATCATAAAAACAAAATGGATTAAAAGAAGAACTAAACAGATCTTTCTCATATTGCAATGATCGATTCTATTTCTTTCACATTAAGTACTGTACTAGGAAATATGTGAAATGACAAACTCACTTTGAAGGGTGGCTTTCATACCCATCAGTATTAAGTTTAGATCAAAAGTTACCTCAAGGTGCATTTACTGTTAACATGACTCGATCAAACAGATTAGAGGAAAGAAGAGAAAAGATCGAACTGACAAAGAACTAATGAAGATGGTACAAAGGTTGGCGCCAATATTCCTCTGGGATCTCTTGTATTTCCTAGCGCCTTGCTTGGCAACACCTTACTTAGGGCCTTGATGTTGAGCGGTTCTGTCCCAAGGTAGGGATTTGGTTTTGTTTAGTATTGTTTAACGTCCTATCCACAGCTATGGTCATTTAAGGACGGCCTCCCCTGTGAGCAAGATACATGCGTGTGTGTTTTGGGAGGCTGCGATATGTTCGTGTTTGTCTCCTTGTAACAGTGCTTTCCCTTTACCAAAAAGTCCTTTTGTCTATTTTTTTCTTTTCCAGACCAACCAGTTTCATCACAATTGAAAATACATTGTGGCTTCCTTTGAAGACCAAGTTTTTCAACTGTGCTGGATAGCACACCAAAAAATTGGTCCTTGACCTTTTGGTTTGCCATCTTTCCTTCTTCTATCTTTTGCTTCTAACTCCCTCTCAGATAATTCAGGGTGCCTTTTCGAAAATCCCCTGAACCATTTATCACTGGGCACCTTTTATAAAGTAAAAATTTGTAGCCCTCTCATCACTCTTGCACAATACATGGCTGTACTGTCACACCATTTGCCGACTGATTTGGAAGCCTTGTCGTGCCATATACATTAAATAGTTTGTGAGGGCAGTTTCCTCTTCTGCTGTTAGAGCAGTACCAAGCCCCGGATTCATTTTTATATCGGGCATCTTCACATGGTCATCTTTAATAGAAAATGTGTTAAATTTTATTTACATTCTTTTCAAAGGTGATTACATATCCTTCAGTTTTTACCTTATCTAATTGATAAAATAATAAATTACAAAGATTTCTCCCTTAATAAGGAAAGCATGAGATTTGAAAAGACATTACAATTGCATGATTATCTTTTTTAAATTGTAAACAAATGCAGTTAAAAATAACACAAATTATATTGTGATTCACTGGTATAGAAGGAAGATATACCTAAAGTTTGTCTTGGCACTTGAAACGCCTTGGCAGCTTTACTTGTGGTCATCTATTTAGTTTGTACTGCAGAAACAGCAATCCGCAGTGTTTTTGTTGTGTAGCCTCTTGTTGTTTAATTTTACTGAGTGTTTAGGACAAACTATTACACATTTGAACGAATGAATTAAATCTTTCTCTTATTAAAACTGCATCATTTTTTGTATTGCCAGGGGAAAATTACATCATATAACTTTCTCTACAAATTACTTTGTTAGTTTATAAATTATTAAGATTGAAACAAAAATGTTCATAATTTCATTTATTATGATGAAGTAAAATAACATAAAAACATTATTTATTAAATAAAATAGGTTCTATGTGTGCAAATTAATTGCACTTTTTAACTGGCAAATCATTTTACACGGGTAAAGGGAAATAACTGTGTGTAAGCAACATACAAAATAACTATTTCTCCCAGAAGATAGTCACATCCTGATAAAATGAGCGTGCTGATCTCGGAGAGTTATGTGAATTTCATTCATTTAAGCATGCATAATAATCGTTCACATTATAAACACATGTGCATTAGGTTGTGTTTGTGGGTTTAAACATGGACTCATCGTGCCAAACGATGTTTTGGGATATAGCAGACACATCAAGGTAGGAATTTAAAACTGCAGACGACTTCACTATTTTTAGATAAAAAAAGTCACGTGACCCAGCTGGCGATTATGGGGTGACTTAGGGTTCATTGCCTTGACATTTTGCTTATATGGTTAAAAATACCGCTTCTTTGGATTGTGTGTGAAAAAATACGATAATTCGCGTGACATCGCACAATACACGCGCTTTGGCGAGAATTCGCCAACCAGTACCCCTAGGTCGGGACATACAAATGTTCCTAAAAATTGTAGTTGTAATTTCCTGCTTAACGTGCAGCATTAAGGGGAATGGCAACAGCTGGTTACTCAGTTGTCAGTATAATGTGATCGGGCGGAATGCTGGGAGCCTTCGGCATGGCTATCAATGCGATAGCACTGAAGTACCGAAGCAACTCAAAAACTTACCCGTAATCGTGATGTAGGCTAATTGTTGATCTCACTTAAGCAATAAACTGCATAGATTTGGCAGACCAACTGGTATAACTGACACAAAAGGCAGTTATACCAGTTGGTCTGCCACATCTATGCAGTTTATTGCTTACATTTATATTTCCATAATAAGAATTCGCAAAAAAAAGTAATGTCTTTTCCAAATTTCACATTTCCCGCTTACTACCGTCAGGTCAGGTCAGTATCTAGAACGGCACAAAGATAACAGCTGACGTCATGCGCTATTTCCCATACAAAATTGAAAAGACTCCGCAACTTTCGTTAATAATTCTTTTGATTTATATATATATATCATATTCTCGATTCATAAATAGTAACAAATGATATTTTGTAACTAATCAAGTATCGTAAAACATTTTCCGATTTTATTGCGACCTATATCCGGCGCACGCACTCAACGGAAGCCCGCAGTAATCAGGTCAGAGTTATATTTGCAGTCCAGCATGTTGTTGATGTTGATCGTGCAACCAGAGAAGGTTGAACTGGTGAAAAATCCAGGCGTAAAATTGTTTGTTGATCTCACAGACACTTGAGACAGGCAGCTGGTGTTAGGGATCAAAGCAGAAGATACCGATAAGTTCGGTAGTGACACGGTTAAGTCGCTCGGAGTTGCAAAGACCAACTTCAGTTATAGTCTCCTAAGATGAAGCTGCTATTGGCAGTACTTTAGTAGTAATATAGAAGGGCTTTGCCACACCAAATGTAAATATTCGGTAATAACAGTCTTGGGCCGTCGTCTGTCTGTCAAGTCTCCCCCAGCGCATGCCCAAATCACGCAGTATCTCATTCCCAGGTAGCACACCACCATTATACACACACACACACAGTGGGGACCCCGGGCCAACAATCACAACACTCCTCCCAACCTTATGATGAAAGACTCAGTTCATGGGTGGTGCAGCAACTTTGGTAGATCACTTGGCCTTGGAGAGTTGGGTGATGGAAAAATGGGCACGCACTCGCTGTATCAGGCTACAAGCCCGATGAGTAGACTGCCGAACTGAAATCTGAAAATCCTATTGAAGATCAGATTATTGGGAGTTAAAAACCCCTCGACTGGAAATGCTGAATGGACTTATAAACCCCATGACTGGAATCTGTCAGACAGCTAAAAACCCTATCTGTCCTCACTGCTGGTGAAACAGTCTCATGAAGTTGGCCGTCGCCAGGTCCAACATTGGTTCGACTGTCATTCCTTGAATTGTAGCAACAAACTCTGCTTCCCTGAGCAGCTGATTTAGTGCAGACCACTGGCCCTTATCCTGCTCTCTCCGTAGTTAACAACACGTTAAACCTAAGCAAAATAGATCCTCTGCAGTGGCATCTTAAGCTAATTCCATTATACAAATCCTGACATGAAACCTAGAGTCCTTCCGCTCAATATCAAAGCTAGAAAAGTCATCACTAAGTTCTAGTTAATTGACCATCCCATACTTGTTTACAAAACAATTATTGTCCATTGTTATCAACTCCCCTGAACTCTCTGGTGCTTCCTGTTTGTGTTCTTCTATATCTCCACAACCCCTTATATCACAATGCAATTTGCCTGTCTGTTACTGATTCACCACCCTGAGTCCTTTATCTGCAGCACTTCCTGAGCTACCCTCACTGCAGTCTTCACGTATCCTTAGATTGAGAGCCTCCTTCAGATTCACTGGATTAACTTCCCTCAATGTCCCCACTGTATCCAGGTCCGGCTTCCGACAGCTGTGAGAAATTGGTGCTGCACCCTCCATATTGGGTACAGACTCTCCCGTCTGCAACTGCATGGACAAACCAATAACTTCATCAAACTCGCAGGTGATCTTATCCCATTGCTGGTCAGCTCTTTTACCATATCGGCATCTCCCACACGGAACATGTCAGGCGTAATGCCCGCCACATATGATGGACACAGAGTAAGACTTTCTGCAACTCGTGAGAGCGCATCCGCATACCATGTTTTACTCCTGATCTATGCTTCACAATCATATGATACTGTGCAAGCTCCTCCATCCATCGTGCGTATTGTCCCTTTGGATCCTTAAACCGTAAGAGCCATGTTAAACTGGAATGGTCTGTCCGGACGGTAAACTGTCTACCCAGAAGGTAGTGCTTAAACTGTCAAGTGAATCTCACTATGCTCAACAACTCCTTTTTGGTGGTTCTTCTGCTCCGGTGTCAGTGAAAAGCTGTGATTTATAAGCAATCACGTTCTATATACACAGGCTTCTGAAGGGCCTTCCACATTATTAATAGTCACCCCGTCCTCCTTCATCTTCTGCTTCCCATCCACCGCTTGAGAGATTTACTGGAAATGCTTGACTTTATCTAAGGCCACCTCCATAGACCTAGGATTATAGAAACAGGCATGTTTTCCGGCCTCTGTATCCAAGCAACCTTGGCAAAATCTGGATATTTCCTCCATCTGACAGTACTCGTCCGGCAGGTCCCTAAAAGCAGGTATGGCAAGCGTCATCACTCGATCAGCCCAATCTTCCAACGTCTCATCAGTACGGTGTTGAGCTTGGTGAAATTAGGCCTTTGATGTCTCCGTGAGCTCCTTGGCGCCAAAACGTCCTTCCAATTTCTTCATAATTTTCTTATATGAGCACCGTGTACCCATTTTTGTCACCATGGTGAAGAAATCTAAAGCTTTCCAGCTCAGGTAAACCCGGCTTTCATTATCTGACCATCGAAGTACAGACCTAAAGCTTTCAAACTTTTGTTTAAATGATAACCAGTTAGTCTTTCCATCATAAGGGAGATTCTTAGGCAGTTTGGAGGATTCCCCCTCCGTGGCTTGCGAGGTTTAGAAAACTTTGTATCATCCGTATCAGAGCTGTCCAAGCTGTCAAAATAAAGGTTTTACCTCGCTATGTGGCCATGACCTTTCTTATCTCTACTGTCACCTGATGAGCTTGAGGAGCTAGACCTATTTCGTCTTCTAGAGCTATCCTTTCTTTTTGATTTTTTTCGCAACCTATTACGTGAATTTGACCGGTCAGGTGACCTTGACCCCGATGTGCCATATCCTTTTGATCTTGAGAAGTCTGGTCCCTTATGGAAGTTCTTCAGGTCTTTTCGAGTTGACCCTGACCCCTTTGATCTATCGCGTGAATGCGACCTCTAATGTCTCCGTTCATAGGACTTTGACCTTTTATGTCTAGGTGACCTTGACCCATACACTTTGCCACTGTCTCTGTCCGAGCGTGAGGTTGACCTTGACAGGGGCCTCCGCTTTTTGACGTGCCTTTTCTCAACTCTAGAGGCTATTCCTGCATGTTTAAAAAACTTTGCAGATGACCTTGTTGATTATGGTGACCTTGAGGGTGACCTTGACAGCGATGTGGTGGAAGTTGCATCAACCCGGCCTCTCCTGTATGATCTTGATAACTGATGTGACCTTGACCCTAACCTTACCCAATGTTTCCTGTCCTGTAATAACTGTTACTCCCCTCGTCTTACTAGCCTAGAAGGCCTGTCTGCCTGGTGAGGGTCCACTCTACTGGTTTGTAATTGATGTAGCGAGTGCGAGCCAGAGTTATATTTTTGATTTGATCTAGAAGACCAATCTGAGACGACTGCGTCTGGTGAACTTTGTCGGGTTGACCTAGATACGCATTTTTGTTGCTCGATGACCTTCAGCTGGAGTTCATGATGTTGAATCAACTGACATATGATATCAGAAGCAGATTGAGCAATGGGGGTGATGGGGTCCTCGAGAAGGGCTGGGTTTTTCGCAACATGCGCTTTAAGGACCCTGAACTTGTTGGATTGGATACCAGTCTGTCCGTTTCCAGGTTAAAATTATGTGAACCTTTTCTCCAAAGACTTGGTACTCTCCGTAGACGACTCGGAGCCATCCCTACTACCCCGGCATGCCTAGCCCTCTGGTCAGAGGCCTTGGGTGACCTTGCAGACCTTGGAGTCCATCTTTCTGACCTGTTGCCCCTCCTTCCTGCTTGGGCACACATGACAACCTATCTGCTGTATTATAGTCCATGAACAATTGTCTTTGTACTTGATGTGGTACACTAGGCAATGATTCTGCAAATAGGTTCCTCATTTCATATGTCCCAGTTGATGTTACAGGACTTATGGGTTCCAGCTTAACATGTGGGTTAGAGTTTATATGTCCTGCAGCAGGAGTACTAGATGAAACAATTGGTGTTTGAGATGTAACTGGTTTCATGCTAGCCACAGAATGATGAAAACTCTGTCCTGAGTCTGGTAACTCCCTCCATGTCTGACATTCCTCAAAGTCTATAAGACTCATGAGCTCTGGGCCTGGTTGCCAGTTCATGATCTCACACAACCCTTCAAAAGTTACCCTGCCCTCAGTTTCCCTTATTTCTACAATAAATCTTGCCTTTTTGGATCCTATCCCTGGTAAATACTTGATTAATTCCTCCTCCGATGCGTTATTTATTTTTAGTGGCATATTGATTAATGAGAATCACAAATTCTACAGTAGTTGTCCAGTGCCAATCCCGCAAGTTGAAAAAACATGTGACCTGGGTATAGAAAGTCATTGACATAAAATCTTTAAATATGTAAATACATTTCATTGGAATCAATTTTTCCTTGTGTATATTCCTACAATGTTCTTTAGGCCAGTGATCTTATAAATATAAATGCCATTTCCCGCCGTTTGTCACCAGATCACAAACTTTGCAGACGACGGTGCGGTCCTCTGCTACACCTAGCCCTAACCTATCACGATGGGTTTGAATTAAAAATCCAGTTAATACCGTTTCAGGCAATGTTCAAGCACTTCTGACACCATTGAAGTACCGAAGCAACTCAAAAACTTACCCGTAATCGTGATGTAGGCTAATTGTTGATCTCACTCAGTAATAACAGTCTTGGGCCGTCGTCTGTCTGTCAAGTCTCCCCCAGCGCATGCCCAAATCACGCAGTCTCTCATTCCCAGGTAGCACACCACCATTATACACACACACACACACACACAGTGGGGACCCCGGGCCAACAACCACAACAGCACTATAAAGTCGGCATCAGATAGTCCTTGCAGGTAGGGCGTAAGAATTGTACCTGCTGCCCCCATTGCTGTAAGAGGCAACTTAATTTGGGATCTTATCTTTTCTCTTTCTGAACAACTTTCTTCGTCCTAATGCCTCACATTTAGCCTTTAGTTGGCGTTCGCCCCTGTGAGGAAGGCTTTGGGTTCTGTCCCCTTGCCGATACATACCAGAGTTTGTAAAAATAGTAGTTATTTCTGCTGCTTTATGCTCAGCACTTTAGGAGTGGGACGACTGGTTGTCTTCGGCAGTATGTTTCAGTGAAGTAGAACTATAAAGTCTGCATCAGTTCTACGCTATCACAAGGAGACAAACACGATCATATCGCAGCCTCCCAAAACTCACACGCATACACTACACGCATGTATCTTGCACACTGGGGAGACCGTCCTTAAATGACCATAGCTGTTGATAAGGCGTTTAACAATACTAAACCAGACCAAACCAATCCAAATGACAAGGATCTGTCCATGATGCTAGCATCTTCAGAGGGTCACATGTCTGCTTTAAATTTGAAAATGGCAAGTAAAATAAAATTTTGATACACAGTAGTAAAAACATAATTTTGTTCTTTTACATTTCTATCATGAAATTATCAATAGTGTATGAGCCAGTAAAACTGAGGTTATCCAGAACTGCATTGGTTAGTGCTAGACATCAAAATCTCTTGTTTTAGACAACATATCCGTTACCATAATTGTTTTTCTTTAATTTCAACATCGACAATACTTGTAGCATCAAGTTGTGTACCGAGAAGCACTAACTTGTTATTATGTGACGTCATCTATTTAAATCTTTCTTGTAACTTTCATGGATTTTCAATACTGCAATAGCTTGTCTAGATGTGTTTGGTTATAGTAGTTGAGAAAAGAACAGTTGGTTTATTTATATTTAGTAATAATCAATTAATACTACATGTCGCACAATAATAGCCTGACACAAAATCCAAAGATCACGGGCACAAAATGAAATAATGTTTATATTGAAAATCTGCAATTATTTACACTCTTTAAACTTCTGAATTTTTATGGTTTGGTTTAATTTTGTTTAACGTCCTTTTAACAGCTAAGGTCATTTAAGGACGTATCTCTATGTGTGTAGTGTATGCATGCTTGCGTGTTTGTATGCAGAAGACAGGATATGTTGTTGTGCTTGCCACCTTGTGATAGCGCAGGTCTGATGCCGACTTTATAGTGCTATCTCACTTAAATGCCATGCCTCAAGGAGGCAATCACACCAACTCACGCAAGCACGCATACATAACATCGAGGAACGTCCTTAAATGACCATAGCTATTAATAGGACAATAAGAGATTTGGTTTTATTTTGTTTAACGTCCTATTAACAGCTAAGGTCATTTAAGGACGGCCTCCCCTGTGTGTAAGATGCATGCGTGTAGTGTATGTGTATTTTGGGAGGCTGCGATATATTCGTGTTTGTCTCCTTGTGAAAGCGCGGAACTGATGCCGACTTTATAGTGCTACCTCACTGAAACATACTGGACGCCCCACCCGGTCCAAATTGTTTGTAGTTGTGCGGTGATTATAATAACCAGATTCATAAGTATAACATTTAGTATTTCCCTTGCGTGCCTTCACATTTACACAAATACACAACACACAGATGAAGGCACGTCCTTAAATTACCTTGGCTGTTGATAGGACGGTATCCCTTTAGTGCCTTCAGCATTGTATTTAGACATGTGTTGGAGCAGGAAATCTTGGTGTAATTGCCTCCCTTAGAAAGCGCAGATCAAATGTCGACTTTATAGTGCTACTTCACTGAAATATCATGCCGAAGGCACCCACTACAGCATTGCTCTTGTCACACTATACCGAGGACGAGTAAACTAGTTGTTGCCGTTACCCTTAATGCTGAACGTTAAGCAGGGAATAACAACTATCATTTTGAAGGACCTTGTCAAACGTTAAACATTAAATCCAAAACAGAGGTATTGCCAAGCAAGGCACTAGGAAATCGAATGTTGTAAAACGTTGGGAGAAACATAAATATTTCAAATATATAACCTACATAAACACTTTAAGAGAGATCTCTCGAGTACTTCTTGAGAAATAGCCATAACAAACATTCACTGTCAAAATCCAAAATGGCTGCCTGTTTGCCATTATGTTTATTTGATCAGTCTCAGAAGTGAATATACACAACTAAGGATCTAGGGGAACCTACATAAAAGATATGAGAAAGATCTCTCCATTACTTCTTGGGAAACAGCGATAACAAATATTCCATTAAAAATCCAGGATAGCGGCCTCTCGGCCATTTTGTTTATTTGATCATTCTCAAAATTAAACATGCACAACTACAGACCTAGGGAAACCTACACAACAAATTTGGGAAAGATCCCTTCAGTACTTCCTGAGAAATATTGATAACAAACCTTTAATGTCACAATCCAAGATGGTGGCCTGTCAGCCATTTTTTATTTCCAAACAGTCTCAAAATTAAAGATGCGCAACTAAAGACCAAGGGGAACCTACATATATAAGTTGAGTAAGATCCCTCTGGTACTTTTTGGGGAATAATGATAACAAACCTTCACTATCAAAATCCAAGATGGCTGCCTGTAGGCCATGTTGTTTATCCGATCAGTCTCAAAAGTTGCCCTGCACAACTACGGACCATGGGGAACCTACATTTAAACTTTGAGAAAGACCCCTCCGGTACTTCCTTAGAAATAGCGATAACAAGAACTGTTTAAGGACGGACAACGGAAGGACGGACTACGGACGCAGGGCGATTTGAATAGCCCACCATCAGATGATGGTTGGCTGTGTGTTGAGAATTAAAATCCAGAAATTAAGAATGCAGACTTCTTAGCCTAATTATTGAACGGGTCAGTATTGGGTTCTTTTATTTCAATTCTGAAAGAATTTAGGAATACTGACATGTTTTCTTTTTACTATAAATTAGTGAATTGTCCCTTTAAGACTGGACTCTAGTACAAAAATCCTTTTGAATCTTTGGGTGTTACTCCCTGTTCATCACTATAAGTTTATAGGATATATTTTAAACTGGTCTAGTGGCAAATATAAAGTCGACATAAAAGCCACACTATGAAAAGGAGGCAAACACATGCACGCATACACACCACACATGGAGCACATTCTTAAATGACCTTACAAAGCTTGTTACCCCGTATCAGCAGTCACGATCACTGCGATGGGAAACAGACAGAATCATTGCTGTGTGTCCCAAAATGTCGTTCAGTTACTTATAGAACACGGTGCACTGGGAGGGTTTCGGTCACTAGGCTGATTAGGTTACCATCTGCTACCAGGAAGTCAAAAACTCTTGCTGTATATAACAAGGATATAAACCTACTTTTCTACGTTTTCATAAAAGTTGTTTTACCTGATGTTAAATGCTTTATGTGTATGCCTTTTTATCTGTTATATGTATAACTGCCACTGAAAATTTCCATAATCTATGTGCTGTAACGCGTCTTAGCGTAATTTTGCAAAGTATGTAGGGGGCATTACAAATGTTGTAAATTATAATTAGTGAAATCAAGTGATAGCACATACCTGTGTATGTCCGCTTATGTACATTCCGATGAGGACCTTTTTTCCCAGCCACTGTCACAAAGTTCCCTGTGCGATTCCTTGGGAATCTTTAACAGGAGTTTGCAGAAATAGGAAAGTCCTCATTTATCACATTGATAAAAGTAGCTACAGTTCTAGTCCAAAAAATATCACTCTAAAACTTAATTGTAACATGATTGATCTATATTGAAACTTACAAAGAATTGTAGTTAGGAATGGCACACCTTGTTCATGACTGTGATTAAAATTGTATTAAGTTCAAAAATACATGTGTAGCTGTCACTATCTGGTGTGTACACTCGACCCACAAACCAGCCTTGTCAAATCCCTGGTGTGGAACGACAACCGTAGGTGTATGGCTCACACAGTGATCTTTTATCGGATTAAACGCAAAAGAAAGGTCTGTGTTATTCATTAACTTCAAAACGCATTTAGTTAATCAACTATTGTTCGGCAAACTTAATTAGTAAGTGTTCATCCCAAGATTGTATACAAATTTGATTTCTATAGAAATTGACTTTCGGTAAGAGTCTTAACTCACTCTGGGTATTCAGCCTAGGTTAATGAGGACAATACCAAGTGTTTTAACTGGGCTCACATTTAACCCACAAAAATATGTTGTCGACCCGCTAACATACGATACTACTCAGCAGGAACAGAGAACATTCTCACAAAAATGTTCATACATTAATGCAAAGAGCATATACTGCAGTTTATGTTCATAAATATATGAAGTATGCACCGAAAGAAAACATCAAAATATACAACATAAATGCATTTGAGGTGCAGGATGTATATACTGCAACAAATGACCATGACTCGTTCTGTTTTTGTTTCCAAGGCCCATAGACAATGTGAGTACAAAATACAACAACAGTGACGAATTGGTTGTAAAATATATCGGTATTCTTTTGCCATGTAGTAGGATAAACCTATATTTTTGTTCGCCTTACCTCTTTAGATCCGTGTATCAATTAATTCCTCAAAACTGGTATACAAAACGGAAGAATCAGAAGAAGGGTAACAGAAACTAGTAAGACACCAAGTAACTGGCAAAGCTTCCTTCGTGACGTCAGCAACAAAACTGACCTGTTTCACTTCCTTGCAGAAAAGATGTGTGAAGCAGAGACGACAAACACAGTCATCGTCACAAAAGGAGAAGAAGCCATTAGCAACACAAGGAAGTCTCTGGATACTGTGTTCTCATGAAGAAGCTGACAGTCGAATATTTGTACACGCCAGAGATGCAACGACTGATGGGAGCAAGCTTATTATTATTAAAACTAATGACACAGACGTGCTAGTCATAGCAATATCTGTACTGCCGTCCTTACTGGAACTAGGTCTTGAGAAAATGTGGATTGACTTTGGCCAAGGAGCCAAGATGCGACGGATTCCAGTCCATGAGGTAGTTTCTGCAATAGGGCTTCAGAAAACTAGAGGGATCCCATACTTCCATGCGTTCACTAGCTGTGACGTCGTGTCTGCCTTCCGTGGGAAATCGAAAAAATCTGCATGGCAGACTTGGAACGTATTTGATGATGTTTCTGAAACATTCACTAATATCAGCAAACATCCAACACTGATTCGTGATCTTAACCTGCAGAGGCCAGAGAGATTCGTTGTCCTCATGCAGATCAAGCGCAGCTAATGGTGTGGACGAAGCAACACTAGATCTCTTTGCCCGCAAGCAGAGGCCGTGCAACTCAATTCCACCAACACAGGCAGCCCTCAGAGAACATGCAAAGTGTGCAGCCTATCGGGCTGGGGCCAGGCAACCATCTCCAATCCAGGCACATGCAGTCCTGAATGGCTGAATGGGGGTGGACACAGAAAGGAGTGACATGGCAGATATGTTGGACAACACTACCCCCTATTGCAGCCACCTGTCGGCAACTGACGAAGTGTTCCTGTAGTAAAGGTTGCAAAGAAAGATGCAAGTGCTTTCAGTCAGAGCTCCCCTGCACATCACTCTGCAGCTGCATATGTGAACAGTAGCAGCTGGAGGAACAGTTGCATGGTACCTATCAATAACTCTGATCACTTAGATCATGCAAATCGAACAACTACAAATACTTCTAAGCAAAACGTGAACTTCACGCGGCCATATTAAAAAAAGGCCGCCATCTTGAATTTTCAATTAGTCAATCAATTTCAGAAGGCTTGAAAACAGGAGTTCACACCTAAATCATGCAAATCGGGCAACTACAAATACTTTTTACTTCGGGCGGATAATAAGTGTGCCAAGTTTGTTGCTGTATCATCATTTGCACGATTCCTCTAAAAAATGATGTTGTCTGCCCCACTATAGGAGGAAGACATGGAAGAGACTATTCCAACACTTTTTCGTTTCCTACCTTTCGTGTCGCGTTACTTTTCTTCTTTCCTTTCTGCATCAGGCGGTGTCAAACTTTATGTTCTATCTATTTTCATTTAATTCGGTGGTATCTCCCTAGGCACCCGTCTTCATATGACCACGGCTGTTGCGAAAACGTTAACCCCAAACAATACAGGAGTGGTGTATCCCACAATGAAGAAAAACGAAGCTCACCTTTAATTCGTCATTTTGATTCAAATCCTTTCGAATACCTTAAAGATTTATAAAGTTTATGGATTATTTAAGAGTTTTTGAGTTGTTTTATATTTTTGCAAAATTCGATCCTGTGACCTCGTACATAGCTTAAGGTTAATTTTTGTTTGCAAAATGTCAGGCTCAATCTCCAGAAAGCTACCAGTCAAACATAATTACATAAGAATTCCAGCTTCTTCAGAAGAAGCCATTTGAAGTTTCCGACATATTGACCCTATTGACATTGAAAGTAAATCAAGTTCCATTTTTACACAAACTTAAATGTGGCTCCATCAAAGGAATCTGCCAGCCTAATATTATTACCAAATGCCTTTTGGTTTTCATAAGAAGGCATTGAAGTTTTGGACATATTTGACCTATGTCACCTTGAAAGTATGGCAATGTCTTCTTTATTAGAATCTTTTTATTGTGCTCTATTCAAGGAACACACCAGTGTAATATAACGACTCCAGGCCTTTCATTTCAGTTCGTTTGAAGTTTTAGACATATTTGACCCCTGTGACCATGAAAGTTGATCAAGGTCATGTTTGTTCAATACATTTGTATTGCTCTGTACAAATAATCTACCAGCCTAATATCATGACTCTAGGACCTTTCTATCTTCAAAATAAGTCATTTGAAGTTTTAGACATAGTTGACCTCTGTGACTTCGAAAGTGGGTCAAGGTAATTTTTTCGCAAACTTTGTTCAGGCAACATCCAAGAAATCTACCGGCCAGATAAAATCACAGTCAGCCTTTCGGTTTTATAGAAGAACTTATTTAAAACGAAAAGCTGCGGACGCTGCGCCACAACATTTCTTCCCATGTCTCATCCTGTGCTCTTTTTGTACTGTTGAACGGCCCATCGACAACGCCAGTTTTTTGTGGACAAGCAACACGGTAAAAAGAGACATTCACAAAAATGAACACATCAAACCAAAACTAAAGAGATAAAAACATGTTAAAGACATCAAAAATTAACAAATTGGCTGCTAGATATATCATATTTTATTCAAAAGATAAATGGAGTATAAACAGTAATGTATTAATTGTTCATGGCCGGTACATCATAAAATCTGTCACGTATTTGTTTGAAATCAGCGCATTCAATCATAAAGTGTATGACTGTAAATGGTTGATGACATGCAGGACAAACCTTTTACATACGGTACATCATATAATCTGTCAAATATTTGTTTGAAATACGCGCATTCAATCACAAAGTGTTTGACTGTAAATGGTTGATCACATGCATGACAATAAGGCTGGTACGCAAAATGTTGCCAAGTGTGATGCAGGTATGGCCTATGAGTAGTCTATCTGTGGTCTGCTCTGTTTGTTGTACAATAACTTACATTAGATATACTGCATACTGCGACAGTTTTGCTGCAGTTTAGTTTACCGTCTGTCTGTATCAGCTTTTCTACATTATCAAGGCCTATTCTTTCCATATATTTATTCAAAAAGTTCCTTCGTGTTTTGCTCAGTAAAATAAATATCACGAACCTGTTTCAGGTCACTATAATTATCACAAGCGAAACAATAAAGTCAGTCTTCACCTTAAGGCCAGTCTCCAGGGGCTACGCCCACTTACACTCTCTGCACCCTTGAAGTATGTGTTAGGAAAATGGACACTTTTTCCGTCTTATTATTTTAAAACAGCAGCAAAATGTAAATCAATTGTATTTGCCAGTCAAATATGTGTACGAAGGTAAAAAAGTACATTTCATCTGTCACAAAATATTTATAGTAATGTGATTCATATTTTGTTATAATAAAGCGGGGAATAGTAAATGTATTGTATTTGTGTACTCCAGTGAAACATTTCACACAAAAGAAAAATAACAAAGGTTGCCTGTGTAAATAAGACGGCGTCGTTACTGTATCAATAAATTGATTGATAACTATGGAAATCATTTATTGATTGGAAAAAAACAATACATATAAAACAAGAGGCCAGGGGGCCTGTATCGCTCACCACGAAATGTTAGCAAAATTGAAGTTGAAATAGCCAGATGTTGCTGGTAGTGTACATGTAGTAAAGGGTTAGTCAGGGGCTATATTTATATGCAATTGGACAAAATCCTGTCATTCCTACAGGAAAAGGAGGATTATTAATAATTTGCTTTGTTTCCCCTTTTGGGGTCCGCCCCTCTCCCTCCAGGTGTGTTAGACCTACAGTTGATAAAAAATTTAGTCCCCTAAACCCAATGATGTTTTAGCCTAATATGGACAGAATCCTGTCATTCCTATAGAAGAAGATGGATTTTAAAGCTATTTTTCTGTTTTCCGTATTTGGCCCAGCCCCTCTGCCCCACGGGGGTTCAAACCCTCTATTTATACAAAATTGATTTCCCTTCCAAATAGGATGCTACTGTTCAAATTGGTCAAAATATTTTCATACCAAGGGCAGAAGAAGGATATTAAAGCTATTCCTCCATATCCTTTATTGGGCCCCACCACTTTGCCCCAAGGGGGATCAGACACACCGTTTTTACCCTGCAGGTAGGGCGTAAGAATTGTACCTGCTGCCCCCAATTGCATGATCGTAAGAGGCGACTAAATTTGGGACCTTATCTCTTCTCTCTTTTCTAAATAACTTCCTTTTTCCTAATGTCTCCCTTGACAGTGCCTCACTTTTGGCCATTTGTTGAGCGTTCGCCCATGTGAGGAAGGCTTTGGGTTCTGTCCCCTGGCCGAGACATACCAAAGTCTTTAAAAATGGTAGTTTCTACTCCTGCTTAACGCTCAGCAAATTAGGAGTGGGACGACTGGTTCGCCCGTTGTCAGTATAATGTGACCGGGTGGGGCGTCCTGCTGGGTGTCTTCGGCAGTATGTTTCAGTGAGGTAGCACTATAAAGTCGGCATCAGTTCCGCGCTATCACAAGGAGACAAACACGAACATATCGCAGCCTCCCAAAATACACACACATTCACTACACGCATGCATCTTGCACCCAGGGGAGGCCGTCCTTAAATGACCTTAGCTGTTAATAGGACGTTAAACAAAATCAAACAAACAAACAAACCGTATAGACAATATTGGTTTTCCTTCACCAAAGGATGCTTTAGACCAAATATGGAAATATTCCTGTCATTCCTACAAGAGAAAAAGAATTTTAAAAGAGTTTGCGAAATTGGGCCAAACCTCTCAGGCCCAAGGGGGGTCAAGACCAGCATTTATACAAAATTGTCATTCCTACAGAAGAAGGGTTTTGAAGAATATGCTATGTTTCCCCAAATTGGATCCTGCCTCTCTGCCCCCAGGTAGGTCAAACCCACCGTTTATACAAAATCGGTACTCCTTTACCAAAGGATGCTTGAGACCAATTATGGACATAATCCTGTCATTCCTTCATAAGGTGAAGAATTTTAAACAAATTGCTGAATTGGGCCCCATCCCTCAGGTCACAGGGGGGTCGGACCCACCATTTGTACAAAATTGAATTCCCAATAGGATGATGCTACAGTTGACATTTGGTCAAAATACCTTCATTCCTACGGAAGAAGAAGGATATTAAAGCTATTCCTCAATTTCCCTTATTGGGCCCCACCTCTCTGCTCAGAGGGGGTCAGACCCACATTGTATTATATAGCATTGGTTCCCCCTTCACCCAAGGGTGCTTCATACCACATTTGGAGAATTTGCTCTGTTTACCATATGGGGCCACCACGCCCCTCTGCCCCAAGGATGCCCCAAGGATGTAGTCCCTGCAGGTAGGGCGTAAGAATTGTACCCGCTGCCCCCAATTGCATGATCGTAAGAGGCGACTAAATTTGGGACCTTATCTCTTCTCTTGGCTGAACAATATTTCATATTTTATTGTAAAGATCAATAGTGTGTAAAAAGTCAATTGGTTTGGTTTAGTATTGTTTTTAAGCCCTATCCACAGCCATGGCCATTTAAGGACGATCTCCCCTGTGTGCAAGATGAATGCTTGTAGTGTATGCGTGTCGTGTTTGTCTCCTTGTGATAGCGCGTGAGGCATTGTCAAGGGAGACATTAGGAAGAAGAAAGTTGGTTTAGACAGAAGAGAAAAGATAAGATCCCAAATTTAGTCGCCTCGTACGATCATGCAATAGGCAGCAGGTACAATTCTTACCCCCTGAACCTACGGCCCCACAGGCACGTCACATCATGTGTTTTGATTGCGACGTCATCAACTTTGAGATACTCACCGGATTATTGCCCCCTGTTTTCGCACTCTACTCTTGTAGTTTTTTAGTTGTGCACTGCAGAAGACCAGGACTTGTTACGAGAGGGAAAAAAGAACAGGAAAAAAAAGTTGCATTTCAGTGTACACTTCCTCAATAAAAAGTAAAACACGGTCTCGGTTCTTCTGGTTGTTCTTGTCTTCTTGCTGCTAGTTTGCAAACCTGTCGACGTGAAAATGAGGGGCTCTGTTCTAGACAATACGAAACCCCTTCAAGTGCACGCCGATTTTTTTATTTATTTTTTACAATATAATATAATTCTTTTATTTACAATGTGCTGATTAAATAAGCTAGGGTGTTAAAAAAGTAAGAATGCCTTTTTTCAAATATAAAATAGTGATAAACTTACAGGGTAGTTTGTAATAATACTGACCGCTTGCACGTCGTTGTCTATGCATTCTTGGACGATGCTGTTTCCTAATGCACTCCTTGTCGTTTGATATATGTTGTCGTTCCTTCCTGTACGTGTCTGCTTGCCGTTGTATTAATAGGTAAGCTTGAAGAGTATGTAGTCTGAAACCAGAATTGTACGGGAAGCTTTAGATGACGTCACTATCGTCGATCGATATCGCAGCTACAGCTTTTTATTACCGCTCTCAACTCAAGCCCGCACAGCGCAGTGGTTAGAACGTTAGGCCCTAGTACACGGAGACTTGTAGACGTGGGTTCGATGCGCGTTGTTGTCACTTTTTTTGTATTGAATCCTTCAAACTATTATCGGAATACTTGTCCACGATTTGTCCAATGGAAACCAGATTTTCACGAATCACTGGGCAATGTCTACATCTTTAGCTGATATGGGATGAACACCTTTATAGATTTTACTAACTATAAGTGTTTTATTTTGAAATAAATGTTAGCAATCAGTCAATTCAAACGTAGGAAATAATTGAAATTGAAATGTGTTGATGTACATTGGGTCGTTCAATCTGTTACTCAAGTCATCGCTAAATAAAAACAGTACTTTAATTCTATAACTCATGACTCTCCCGTCGCGGAACATGTAAAATACTATACTTAAGTAATTTAGTTCATTGTTAACAGTTGATAGCATAGTGTTCCAATGTGGGTTTTGCACGTACTTGTTAGTTCAATGGTAAAACTTCTTCAAAAGGTCTGCCAACTGATAGTATTCACAGAAATGTATGCATATACCGTGTTTGCTCGGTGCAACATTGTCACTGTAGCTACTGCCGTGAAACTTCCTGATGTCTACACACGTGTAGGGATTATGTACCAAAACGTAAATAACATCTCCGAGGGGATTATACAAGTTTACATCCTTTCCCTCGGTGAAACTTTGTATGGCCGTGCGTATGTTGCTGCCCAGTGATTGTATGCGTAATATAGCCGCAGGTGAGAGATTCATAGAAGTAAATTCCTTTATCAGTAGCAGTGTGAGGAATAAGGAAAACTTTACAAAAACAGTCTTTCCCCAACCTGTAGACGTGAACGGACTCGCACAGTGTTGGCATTCCCCTTCGTTTAGTAGGTAACTTTGGTTTTGTAAGGTCTTTTGATTCCTGTAGAGGTGCGTCAGTTTTAGTACTCGCTCTGTTGTCTATCATTTGGCTGTCGCCTTCTCCTTCTCCTTCTTGTTCGGCGTTTCTTTCTTGTTCTACCTCTCTTTCGATTTCATCAGAAAATAACTTGTGTCGCTTGACGGAGCTGAGTCGTAACTGGAATTATTAAATTATCTGTTGTTATTTCGGAAGATTCAGGAATTTCTTGGGTTAACGCAGCTTATTCCACTACGGGTGTTTTAAATTGTAGGGGCATGTTCGTTGTGGGTTCTGTAGATATAAACATACCGGTATTCCTGTAAAATAAAAAAAACCTTCACGTGTGTAGACATCAGGAAGTTTCACGGCAGTAGTT
The DNA here is from genome assembly GCF_002113885.1 of Mizuhopecten yessoensis. Lineage (NCBI taxonomy): Eukaryota > Metazoa > Mollusca > Bivalvia > Pectinida > Pectinidae > Mizuhopecten > Mizuhopecten yessoensis. Next base: position 185,584 of record NW_018408188.1, on the reverse strand, counting down.
GAAAATTGGTGAAAAGACCTATTGGTTTTGTTATGTTTCTTCTTCTTTTTCTTCTTCTTCTTCTTATTAATAATATTCTTCTAATTCCGTATACAATGGAGTATGGAGTCTCTATATTTTGATTGGTAAAAGATAGGTTTATAGTATTTTAAGTGTGTTGTAGGCCAAAATATGAAGATGTTCCAAGAATAACGCCGCCATAACGTCATAGGTTAAAATCTTTAAAACCGCTTTAACTCGAAAACCGTTGATTGTACAGAATTGATGTGGTTATATTATTTGTAGATAATTTTCGTATCTTACTTTTTCTCATTACATGGTATTACATAATATTTCAAGTAAAAAAAGTTTTTCTGTAACATTTACCGTTAACTATGTACGCAATTTGAATATTTCCTTTGGTCTTTAAAAAACGCCGACAATACGTTAAAACTTGTTTTACTCCAATATCAAGGACAAATATTTCGTCTAGTTGTTATGGAAAAGGTTTCCCCAGATGTCTTCATTAGGGATCATTTTCAACTTCATCGGGGGAAAAAATGGCAGTCATGACGTTGTATCCGATTTTTTCTCTAATTGCAATACCTCATTAACAGGTTAATGTATTTAATTTATCTTTGGAAAGTTTTGTAGAATAGCAAGTAAAAAACTTTTCTGCGGATATTTTTTTCTGTCAAACATGAACTTCTGGTTTTCGGCAGGGGTCAAAGTTCGAATGTGTAATTTTGAGAAACAAACTTCAAAAAACATTTTGTCAGTAACCGAAAGTCCCAAGGCCATGATATTTGGTAAATATTTTGCACAAACAATGGACTATCAATTTTAATAATATGAATGACCTTGACACATGTTCAAGGTCACTGGGGTCAATTATGTTAAAATCTTCAAAACACTCCTTCTCAATACCGGAAATGCCCAGGGTATTGATATTTGGTCTGTATCATACTAGGATGACAGGCTACAAGGTTTATGGACAAAAAAGACCAACAATGATCAACTTCCGGTGTTTGATAAAGGTCAAATTCGAACATGTAATTTTGTGAAACAAATTTCAAAGATACCAGGACTTTTACTATTGGTGGAAGTGAAAAGCCCGTCAAATTGCTACCCAACAATGTCTAGTTTTACTCTCTTTTTTTATTATAAAATACACTTTTCCAAGTAGTTTTATGATCGTCTGCAAATGCGACTGAATCGGACATCGATATCGACAGAGTGTGTACGCTAAAAGGCAATCACTAAAACAGATCCAAAAGCCGAATTCGCGAGACATAAAGAACAACAAACAATTGTGATTTCAGCATTTCTCCCAAGAAAAGAAAAGATCTGAATGTGTTTGGCTGTTTTGAGCCCGTTACTATATATTTTTCAAACTCAGACTCTTGTCATTATCGGTTCAATTTGCATAGATTGTTACCTTGTAAATTCCAGTCGGTTAATAGTGTCCCGCGACCTTGACTCTGTGCGGTAAACAAGCTTGCTAACTTCGCCACTTTACCCATGTCGTTTTGACACATTGCTACTGTCAAGATTGAATAGTTCAGCATGATTTTACAAAAAACGACATGTTAAGCCTAGAGTGCTTAATACGTTTGAATTCTTTGTTATGTTTCCCCATACGTGTTATTTATCAATTCACAACGTAACGTCCTGACTCGAGTATATTTTTCCGATTCTATCGTATAATATGACTTAAACTTGCATCTTGTTAAATTGGCAATGCGAGCAGGGGTTATTCAACAAAACTTGGCAGTTTATTGCTGCGAGCATATTTCAAAACATTTCCGAAAATCCTCGAAAAATTTACGATAAATGGTCGCGATCAAGGACTTGTTTTGGATTGTTTTTGAGTATCGTGTACACCCCTTTCTTGACATTTCATTTTTTCCTTACACAAGTGCGCAATATTCGCAAATATTAACGGTAGCCGTTGGTCAGACATACAATATCTAAATCAATCAATTGCAATTTATAATATAACAGTTTACCCCTTCGGGAACCTCAAACGTGCCTGATTCATAATCGGAAAATCTTCAGGTTATATTTAATTCCCGCGTGAAATTTGGAACGCCTTTAGGTTTTATGCTATTCCGGTTTCAAAAGTAAATCAATATCTGAGTTATCCAGGAGCTTGTAATTAGCGCCTGGTATATTCCGACAGAAGCAAACACGAAATCACTTAACAGTGAAAGGCAACAGATGTCAGAATCTGGGACTGAAACCGAAATTAATAGTCCCCACAGGGGTTCCCCAAGGGGTGACTAAAAACTAAACCTCACGATTCATTAGTAGAATTAATTGTAACATGATTGACCTCTATTGAAACTTACCAAGAAGCTCTATGTAAGTAATGAACAGTTCTGTCTCAGCTGGTGTATAAAGAACGTGGTCATAATACATAACTCTTATAAACACATCCATCAAATAACATCAAATCGAAATTCATTCCATTATAGAATAAGAAATTTCGCGAGATAATTATAACAGAATGGATTTGTTTACTAAGCAAGCTTTATACTCCACAATAGTATCTATTTCGTGAGTGCAGTTAGGACTGGCACACCTTGTGCATGATCGGGATAATAATGCAAACACGCAGTGGTGAAGGTGTTCTGCTCATCAACGAAATAAATCGCATAACATATTCAACTGACCTCAACTGTTCGCGTAGATCACCACAGCAGACTCCCGAGACACACCGGAGGTTTACAACTTGTTATAAGCAATTGTATATATGGAAAAGGACGACAGAATACTTGCTTATTACTTTCCGTTTACTTAAACTTAACTATAGAAATGAAAAACATGCGCGTTTAACACACAACACGACTTCCGTTTACACCCACAAAACAAAAACCAAAATAAGCCGAGAGCGGCCTAAAAATCCTATTTGTGGGGGTCAAATTATCGGTTAAAAATCATGTTGGGTGGTTTGGGTGTTGTTTGATGTTGTAACCATGGTTTTCACAGGTCCCAAATCTTTGGAAACCTTTCTTGAAAAGAAGGTAATTCCTTTAAAAGAAATGCATTCAAAACGTAATTTATATATACTAGCGAAAAAAAGAAACTGTGCATGCCTAAAATGTGTTATAAATAAATAAATGTGTATGACGTAGAACAAGGTTTTCAGGGACAATTTATTTGTTATTTATTAACAGTTGCATTCCATTTTCCACGTTATCAGACGGTTCCAGAATGCTTGTGGGATGGCATTCCAGATATGTACCAACGCTGCAGCCAAATCAGCCAACCTCACAAGTTGTTTAGGTAATACCCTTAATCTGCGCTTCATTTCATCCCAGACGTGTTCAATGGGCGACAGATCGGGGATACAGCAGGCCAGGGCAACACGTCAACGTTCTGCTGGGCCAGAAAGTCCATAGCGACACGAGCTGTGTGTGGCCTGGCGTTGTCCTGCTGTAGCGTACTGTGACGTTGCTGCCCTTGCATGAATGGAACGACGTGGGTCCGGGGGATCGCGTCACGGTAACGTAGCGCGTTCAAATTCCCGTTAACAACCACTAGAGGCGTTCCACCGTTGGCTGTGATGCCGCCCCAAATCATAACGCTGCCTCCGCTGAATAAACGTCGTTGTACGACACACGCGTCACGGAAACGTTCTCAAACGCGACGATACAATCTGGAACGGCCGTCACTACTATCCAGGTGGACTCGCGACTCGTCCGTAAACAAAATGCCTGCCCATCCCGTCGAGAAAATCGCAGATGCCTTCTGCACCAGTCCAGACGTGCTACACGATGACGTGGCAGAAGAACTGGGCGGATTGCAGGACGTCGCGGACGGATAGCTCGTTCACGCAATCGGTTCCGTACAGTTCTCGGGCTTATTAGTAGCAACCCAGGAATGTCCGTGCAGTCAAACTTCCTGTTCCAAATGGACAAGCCGAATATGGTTGTCATGTTGACGTGACGTCACACGTGGACGTTCCCTTTGACGCACGAGGTCGATCACCGACGTGACCAAACTGTTGATGTCGTCTCCACAAATCCCGGATTGTGTTTCGATGGACATGAAAGCGTGTAGAGACAACGGCTTGGTCCCTACCAGCTTGAAGCATACCAATAATCGGGAGGCGGTCATTTTCATTGAGCCTTGGCATAGCATTAATCACAAATTAAAACGTTATAATGCTGTTTTTACTGTTCACTGTTCTCAACAGAGTGACCCAACAGTTGAAAAATAATCATTCATTGTCGAACTGAATGGCTGGACGAGAAAAACGTGAAAACTGATCAATGCCTATAGAGAACAAACTGCACGGGAAAAACACGGATAGTGTGTATGTGTCATACTCGGTCATGTCTGTGAATTTTCATGTATATACAGTTGGTTAATACATGTTCTATAACAATTCTCCGCATGCAGTGTATTTTTTCCGCTAGTATATATATATATCTGTGTGTAGGTGTGTTGTGCAGGATGAATCCACCATCCGGGTTTATCTAAGACATGCCCTTTACTTTTAAGATCAGACGATTTTACTGTACTATGCTTCCTAAGAATACTTTAATACTTTTAGATAAGGCCACTCAACTGTTTGAAACCTAATCTTTGGTATATTGCGGGCTGCATGTCCTAATATGTTGTCCAATTTTGATGTTATATTGTTTTTAAATAACTGACCTTAACCAAACCTCTTAACCCGGTCACTGACGCGGAATATGAAGGTCCGAACCAGCATCAAAAGCATCGCAAGTGGTAAGCATTCTTAGATACATAAGCAATGCAAGTTGAGTTGATGTAGAACATGTAGTTACTTAGTATCTAACCCAAACCAATCTTCTTAACCTGGTCACTGAAGCTGATAATATAGATCAGAAGCAGCATCCGAAGCTTCGTTGGTTATAAGCATTCTTAGATACATAAGCCATGCAAGTAACGTTGATGTAGGATAAGTAGGTACTTGGAAATTGACCTTAACCAATCTTCTTAACCATAGTGCAGATGGGGCCTGGCCTTTACCAATCTTCTTAACCTGGTCAGTCAAGCGGAACATGTAGGTCAGAACCAGCATCCGAAACATCGCATGTGACTAGCATCCTTAGATACATAAGCCATGCAAGTTTAGTTGATATATGATAATAAACAACCTAAAAACTGAGCTTAACCATTCTTACTTAGGTAATAGGATTGTGTTACCATTTCTCAGTAGAATTCCTTCAAAGTTTGTAGTTATATTGCTTTGAAGTAAAGAAGTTGTTCTGCCTCAAAAAAAAATATGGATTGTCAGAATTTTAAGGATTTTAAATGGAAATTTATGTAAAAAGGAGTGAATTTTGAAAAGAAATGAAAGACACAATTTTTGGCAAAAAGATGAAAGACACATTTTTTGGCAAAATAATGTAAATAAAAATGAAACTGCCATAGATTAGTATTGCATTAATGTATATTAATTTAATAAATGCTGAAATTGTGTAAAATGAATTATCTATAAACGCTTAAAAATTGACATTTTATAATAAAACCATATACACATAGTAATTGCATTTAAGAGTTATCTTTTTGAAAAACTTCACAGTAGTGAAATAGGTAGCCGGGTTCCTGAAGTACAGAAAAATTGACACATGTGACTCATTGATAAAAAAACAACTGAATTAATGCCTGGATTGCTTTGAAATACTTTAATATTGAGAGAACACACTGTTCTGTCAATAATGAACATACAATATTCATCAGTTTAATATTAAACATTAGAATATGCGGAAATTGTGATACTGTCTCCCTAAATTGGATTTTCAACAAGGGATGTACCTCCTTTTTGCTGCCGCCAATTGAGCCCCCTTCGTATAATTCTTTAGCTGCTCTTGCCATGAACAACTCCACCGTCCTATTGAAGGTAACTTTGTCAATTGAGTAGAGAGTTACATCCAACCTCAACCTCTGCAGATATAAAATACCGGTACCTACGACATACGTTTGGTTTCAGTTTTCAAGGGACATGTAAGCCTTCATGGAATGTTTAGTCTCCAAATGATGTCATTTTGTTTCGTTTTGTTTTTTGTATTGTTTAACGGTCCATCGACAATGGACAAAAGTCATTAAGGGCCAACAATACTGTAAAAAGAGACATTTACGAAAAAAACCTCATCAAACTAAAACTTGTATAACATATTTTATTGTAAAGATCAATATCGTGTTAATAGTTAAATATTAATAGCACAGATATTGAATAATCTTTTTATAGACGGTACATCATAAATTCTGGCACGTATTTGTTTGAAATCAGCGCATTCAATCATAAAGTGTTTGACTGTAAATGGTTGATCACATGCATGACAATAAGGCTGGTCTTCATTACACAAGATGTTGCCATGTGTGATGCAGGTATGGCCTATGAGTAGTCTATCTGCGGTCTGCTCTACTTGTTGCACAAGAACCCACATTAGGTCTACTGCATACCACGAAAGTTTCGCTGCAGTTTATTTAACGCTTTCTGTCAGTATCAGCTATTCTACATTATAAACCCCTATTTTAACTCACCTGGCCCGAAAGGCCAAGTGAGTTTATGGCATAGGCGGCGACGTCCGGAGTCAACTTTTTACTTAAAACAACTTCTTCTCAGTAACCAAAAGGCCAAGGGTGATGATATTTGGCCAGAAGCATGCTGGGATGAAGGGCTACCACGTTTGTTCAAATTAATGACCTTGACTACATTCAAGGTCACAGGGGTCAAATGTTTAAAACATTTTAACAACTTCTTCTGGATAGCCAAGAGGCCTACAGTGCTTTAATTTGGCCAGTAACATGCTGGGATGAATAACCTTCACTTATATTCAAAGTCACAGGAGTCAAATATGTTAAAAACTTTAAACAACTTCTTCTGAATAACTGAGAGGCCTAGGGTGATGATGTTTGACCAGTAACATGCTGGGATGACGGGCTACCAAGTGTGTTCAAATAAATGACCTTGACTTATATTCAAGGTCACAGGGGTCAAATATGTTAAAATCTTTAAACAACTTCTTCTGAATAACCAAGAGGCCCAGGGAGATGATATTTGGCCAGTAACAAGCTGGGATGAATGGCTACCAAGTTTGTTCAAATAAATGGCATTGACTTATATTTAAGGTCACAGGGGTCAAATAAGTTTAAAACATTTAAACAACTTCTTCTGAATAACCAAAAGGCCTAGGGTGATGATATTTGGCCAGTAACATGCTGGGATGAATGGCTACCAAGTTTGTTCAAATAAATTACCTCGATTTATATTCAAGGTCACAGGGATCAAATATGTTTAAAACCTTTAAATGATTTGTTCTGTATAACCAAAAAGTTCAGGGTAATGATAGATTACAAGTGTGAGATTAATACCAGATGAGCGATTCAGGCCCTTTGGGCCTCTTGTTTCCATGTACTTTTTAAAAAGTTTCTTCTTGTTTTGATCTGTAAAATAAATATCACGAACCTGTTTCAGGTCACTTTATGTATCACAAGCGAAACAATAAAGTCGGTCTTCACCTTTAGGCCATCCTCTAGGTGTTAAACTCACTTATACTCTCTGCTCCTTTGGAATATGTTGTAGCAAAATGGATTTTTTTTTCGTCTTAGTTTTTTAAAACAGCAGGAAAATGTAAATCAATTGTATTTGCCAGTCAAATATGTGTACGAAGGTAACATGGTACATTACCATCTGTCACAAAGGAATTTATAGTATTGTGAAATTATGAAGTGTTCATATTTTGTTTTAATAAAGCAGGGAATAGTAAATGTATTGTATTTGTGTATGCCAGTGAAACATTCACACAAAAGGAAAAGAACGAAGGTTGCCTGTGTAAATAAGTCGACGTCGTTACTGTATCAATATATTGATTAATAACTATGAAATCATTTATAAGTGGGTAAAAAACAATACATGGAAAACAAATAATGGGCTCTAAAATAAAAAAATATACGGAATGTAAGTGATCTAAACATGATTCAATATAATGACGCTGATTATATTGTCACTCGTCTTGCCATTCCTTTTCATGTATGAGGTGAGATTACTTCATACACACAACACAGGACAGTACCTTGTCTTCCTCGTAAGGGGGGCATTTCAGTGAACCACACCTCGTTCGAACCTGGTAGAACAGTTTTCCGTTGTCATCACTGCTTCCACCACCAATCAAGGCCTGAGGAATTTCGTCTACACATACGTATTGTGATGCAGCAACGTGACTGTTATAACCCGATGCCAGATAACCATGGTACGCCTCATCCCATCCTGTGTAGCACGTGGTACGTGCGGGTATCATGATTGATGTTGATTGGTTAGAACTACGACAAACAGCACAGGGAACATCCTTGTTTTTGTAATTTTTATTAAAGAGAACTTCATCTTCATATTCAGCACCATACATATATCCTGGCGCGTATGATCGAATATCTTTTTTGGGTCCCCATGAAGGATCTGGGGGGAGACAAACGTAATCCACGGCCGCTCCTGCGTGGTTGTAGTATGATCCACCAGCATACCCTACATAAATGGTGAAAAAGCTATTTATTCGATTTATCAACGTGCATATTGTGCCCATACAGGTGTAATTTAACAATCGGTCGTCTCGTCGTACGCTAATGTCCCTGAAAAAACTATTTCCGAATTAAAATATATTTATTATAGACAGATAAACCTGACGAATGCAACTTAAATATGGTAATCAGGTGTTTATTGGTGTTGAAACAAGGCATTATTTATTGTTCAGCCATTTCTCAAATTAAAGATTAGCTGTTAATAAGACGTTAAACAAAATTAAACCAAACCAAACCTCAAATTACACCAACTGCAATTGTAATCGAAAATTCTACGTTAATCGCTGGTTGGTTGGTTGTACATGGTTTAACGTCATATCTACAGCCAAGGTAATTGTGTGTTGTGTATGCGTGCCGGAAACAGGGTATGTTGATGTATTTGCCATTTGAATCAGTTATTGCCATTACCCTAAATGCTGAACGTTAAGAAACTAACATTGTTAGGACTTTGGTATGATCCGGGCTGGGGACAGAACTCATTGCCTTCCTCATCCGGGCTAACTTTCAACATTAAAGCCAAAAGTGAGGTGTTGAATATTGAAATTGGTGCAGCAGTTTATTTTGGTCTGTTTTTTGTGTGTCCCCAAGTATACGGTACATAAACAAATCCCCAAATCTGCAGCGGTTCCCACATTAGTCGTCTCTTACAATAAATGCAGTGGGTAACAGGAGGTGTATTCTTTTCTCGATCACCAACTTGCATGGGTGGTATAAACAAGTATACACTTTTCAAAAACTATCTGAGTACAGATATCTCCTAAATATGTTAAAAAGAAGCCAACCCCGATTCTGCAGGGGGCCACATTAAACGCCTCTTACGATGATGCCACTTGATACAGCAGGCCTATTCTTTTCCCGGATTTGTTGGTTTGGTTTGGTTTAGTATTGTTTAACGTCCTTTCAACAGCTATGGTCATTTAAGGGCGCCCCCCCCCCCTGTGTGCGAGATGCATACGTGTAGTATATGCCGGTGTTTTGGGAGGCTATGATATGTTTGTGTGTGTCTCCTTGTGATAGCGCGGAACTGATGAGGACTTTATAGTGCTACCTGACTGAAACATACTGTCGAAGTCACCCAGCAGGACACCCCACACGGTCACATTATACTGACAACGGGAGAACCAGTCGACCCATTCCTTAATTGCTGAGCGTTAAGCAGGAGTAGAAACTAGCATTTTTACAGACTCTGGTATATCTCGGCCGGGGGACAGAACCCAAAGCCTTCCTCAGCTTCAGATTAACATTTTGGAAAACGGCCGTGGAGGAAATTACTAAACTCAATTAGGATTACACTAATTTAGAGATGCTACTGGTGATGTGCAGATTGTCAATGTATTGCAATCATCAAAACTATAGACGACATTGCCGACATCCATTTTTTATTCTAGACATTTTATTGGAATCGCAGTTTCAGATTTTGTTGTCATCGTGAAGAAGAGATGAATTAGGCATGAAGAGCATTTCCACAATATGTGATGAGGAAATCAGAGATTTTTGTTTGTTTGTTTGATTTTGTTTAACGTCCTATTAACAGCTAAGGTCATTTAAGGACGGCCTCCCCTGTGTGAAAGTTGCATGCGTGTAGTGTATACGTGTGTATTTTGGGAGGCTGCGATATGTTCGTGTTTATCTCCTTGTGATAGCGGGGAACTGATGCCGACTTTATAGTGCTACCTCACTGAAACATACTGCCGAAGACACCCAGCAGGACGCCTCACACGGTCACATTATACTGACAACGGGCGAACCAGTCGTCCCACTCCTAATTTGTTGAGCGTTAAGCAGGAGTAGAAACTACCATTGTTAAAGACTTTGGTATGTCTCGGCCAGGGGACAGAACCCAAAGCCTTCCTCACAGGGGCGAACGCTCAACAAATGGCCAAAAGTGAGGCATTGTCAAGGGAGACATTAGGAAGAAGAAAGTTATTTAGAAAGGAGAGAAGAGATAAGGTCCCAAATTTAGTCGCCTCTTACGATCATGCAATTGGGGGCAGCAGGTACAATTCTTACGCCCTACCTGCAGGGACGGAAATCAGAGAACTCAGAAACAGTGATAATGATTTTGTAAATATGATGGAGAAGATTGAAGAGTTGTATATATTAAATTTCTTGAACTTTAATAAGTAAACCGAAGCGTTTTTCAAGTTTCCTGTCAATTTACGAACATTAAAGTAAAACGTCTAATGCTACTGTAGGTATTTTCAATATTTACGAAGTATCGGTGTTAATCAATCTAGGCCTTGTATTTGTAGAGTATAAAGAGTATACCTGAGTAGACTGTTTCAGTCCCATTTCCAGGGCAGTCTTTCCGTCCCCATCGAACGTACACCACTCCTGTGTAAAAAAATACAGCTTTATTAAAATTCCAACAATGAACATAGTTTTTCCTTACTTGTTTCCTACATTAGGGTAATGATATTATCCTATTTGAGCTATTCGTAGTGGGATTTCTAAAAACAAAAAACAAAAGTAGGTTATGTTGATGGATACAATATCGTTACCTTGGTTAGTTTTTGCCTTCTCCAGTTCACTATATATACTTGTCAGTTTGTCCTGGAAAAAAGAAATTGTCATTATCGAATGGCGACACGATATATTCTAGAAGGTCAACTTACTGAAATGGGAACTCGTTCGAGATATTTTGGCTCTTTACATATAGGCAAAGTTTAATCAATATACAAAATTACATGTTGGTGCCCAAGTACATTATATAGTGACCATCAATGCAAACTTTCAATGAAATCCACCTGTTAATTAATGAGGAGTTGTGCGGACAACTTTTTAAGCACAAAGAGGCATAACTATATCACGAAGTGTTGAAATCAAATATTAAAATGCCGGTGCACAACTACCTATCATTCAACCAAAGTTTCAATAAAATCTGCCTGTTAGTTCAGATGGAGTTGTCCGGACAGGTTATTTCGTATAAAGGACGGTAACTCCCTTACAAGGTGTTGAAATCTAAAATTAAAATGCCGGTGCACAACTGAATAACATTCTGATAATTCGAGTGAAGTTTCAATAAAATCTGCCTGTTAGTTAAAATGGAGTTTTCCGGACAAGTTACTGCGGACGACAGAGAGGGTGATTCCAGTATAACCCCCTAACTTCGTTGCGGGGGTATAACAACTTGGTTGAGGAATTGGTATATCCCAGCTAAGGAACAGAATCATAGCCTTCTTATTTTTGGCCCACGTTTAACACAAAATTTAATACACGACCAAATGAAGAATTGCAAGGTGTTACGTCTATGAAGAGTCAACAACTACAACTGTTTTTAGAAGTAGTGACAAAATCTCTGCAACTTAAAGTTCAGAGTGGCTATGCTAGATTTCGGAAATCTTAAGTAAGATAACTTCTTTCTAAGATACTGGTCAGATATACAAAATAATTTTAAGTGCTCATTAGCTAAATAAAATGTTTACAAAGTGGCCCTGGAGGTAAGTCGGTGTATATTTTTGTTATACCATCAAATAAAAATCACATGATAAATCCACCAAAGTTTGAATTATAACCCGTTGGAAATAAACAAAATATACCCATAAATGTGAATTCCAAATATAAAATATAGTTAACTTGACCTGGGTTTAACAAAATGTCGATTTTGATCAAGCACCTTAGGACCTCATCATTAACAGAGAAGATTAGGTTCCAGGCAATCTTGGTCAGGAGAACAAGATTGTTGAAAGATTTGCCAATTTGACCCCTTTTGATCCTGCCTCTCAAGGCTGTAGGTTTGATTCAGTGTAATAATTTCTTTAAATCGAAATGCAATCACATGATGATAATTCTAACCAAATTTGAATTATATACCACTGATAATAACAAACTATACCCAAAAGTGTTACTTCTCTATACAAGCTTAAGTAAAATGTAAACCTCCCAAATCCGTGCTTGTTCGGGGAAAGATCTATAAGGCGACAAAGGTGGCCACCTCTCCAAACAAACAAACAAAACACAAAATACCTCATCAGGATAGGGGGATAAATGACCCTGGGTAATGAAATGGACAATTTTGATAAACCACCGTAAGACCTGTACACCCCCATGAAGAGTATTTGATTTCAGAACTCTTGGTTTACAGAAGGCTGTAGAATGTTTTGCCAACTTGACCTCTTTTAGCCGTTGGTGAGTTAAATGAAAAAAAATCACAATTTTAGTTTGCCTTTGACTAAGAAACAAAGGTATCGAGTTTAAACAAATCATACCTGATGTTCCTTTATTTCATCCTTTTGTTTCTTATTCTCGTCCTGTTGTTTCTCAATCTCATCCTGCTGCATTTGAAGCTTGGTCTGCAACTCCCCATTGGTTGTTTGCTTGTTTGCAACTAAATCAAGCAAAATGTCAATAGAAATATTTTATCTTTTGACTCAGTATTGCCTTGTCTACGTACGCTTTGCTGTTCCACGGTTTGGTTTTCAGTTTAAATTTGTACTTACAGACTGACTAATGAAACCAGTTTAACCAATCCATTTAATATAATTCTGAATAATGCATACAGATGGAGATCATGACTTCTTTCAAGAATGAAAAGATTATGAAGGTAGGGTTTCCAAAATGGCCCTTCCAATATGGTGAATTGTAGATCTAAACCTTATCACAACAAAAACACCCATTACAATTCAAATGAGTACTTGGTTGGTTTTTCCTAGAAGAGTAAAACTGAAATTCTCAAAAAGCGGAGATTCCCCCAACAGACGAATACTGACAAACTGACAATGCACTGTAGGATCCTTCACGATGCAAGCAAAACTAGGGATCATATATTACAGTAAACATATATAAGAGATTTCAGAAGGATCTTGGCGCCCACCATTGTACCATCTTCATTAGTTCTATGTTAGTTTGATCTTTTCTCTTCTTTTCTCTTATCTGTTTGATCAGTTTGCCTATCTGCCATTTTCATCCATCTTTTGATCAACCTCAAAAGTGAACATGCACAACGGGACAGCTGAGTGAAGGGGGACCTACATATCAAATTTGAAAAACATTTTTCCATCTAATTCTGAGAAAAAGCGATAACAAACTTATCTGTAACAAGATGGCCGGCTGATTTGATTTGATATGCATAACTAAGAACAAGAGGATTTGTTTAGTATCGTTTAACATCCTATCAACAGCTATGTTCATTTAAGGACGGCCTCCCCTGGGTGCATAACTAAGAACAAGAGGAATCCATATGTGTAATTTGGGAAAGATCCCTCCACGACATTTTGAGCAATAGGGCTAAAAACCTTTTACTCCAATACTCAATACGACCACCTGCCAGTCATCATGGTTTTCCAATCATCCCCAAACCTCGAAATGCGGAACTAGGATCGATGGGGAACCTTCATGTGAAATTTAAGAAACACCCCTCCTGAACATTCTGAGAAATAACGCTAACAAACCTTCATTCTTAAATTCGAGATCTGTTATCCCTTCTGTCCCAAAATTTGATATGCGTAACCAGTGGTGATGGTGAACTTTCGTGTCAAATATTAGAAAGACCCCTTTAAGACTGTCTGAAATACAGCGCAAAAAAAACTCTCAAATTCAAGATAGCTGCCGGACATTTTGGTTTTGTGATCAGTCCCAAAAATTGCTATGCATAGGGATCATAAGGAACCTTTATGCAAGATTTGAGAACATATCGACCATTTTTGTTTATCAATCAGTCCCAAAAATTGATATGCATACCTAGAGATATGTTGGGACTTTCGTTTGAAATTTGAGAAAGATACCTCCATTACTTTTTGTGAAATAGCGCTAAAAAGAGTTGTTAAATGACCGACGAACGCATGGTGATTTTAAACAGCCCATCATTTGATGATGGTGGGCTAAAAAAATCCCTTGCTTTGGTTAATTATCAGATACGTAAAGACAAATCAACAGCCAGAAGCAATCTCCAGCAATGATATTTCCCAGACAAAAAAATGTGTTCATTTTAGAATAAAAATATTTTATACCTTTTGTATACCAAAGATATTTTGATTATAGATAGACTAGGTCCTGAACTACCAGGGACAAAAATATCAATCCTAAATATGTGGTAGAACATATTCAAAGAAGGGATCAAATGACTATGTGGTCTATACATCAAAATTCATGACTATATGTATAGTCAATTCATTATGATTGACAACTGACAGAAAAGAAAAAAAAATGTTCCTGTTTGGATGGAACGAGTATTTAATCAACAGAGAAGATGTTTGGAAAAGATTCGATGTTTGATTCCTTTTCAAGATGGCCACTAGAACATTCATTTTACTGCCCAATCAGTTTTCAGATTCATTGACACTATCAATCGAACTCAGAGATTGTGTGTTTGATTGTTCCTTTGTTTATATATATATAAATATATTAAAGTTTGACGCCGTATTAACAGCTGATGACATTTACAGATAATGTTTTGCAAGATGCAAGAGTTTTAATCAGAGTTGGAAAAAAGATGTAAGAAAAAAAATATTTAAGGTTTGAGTTTGTTTTCAAACGGATGATTCTAGATTCACAAAAAAAAACAAATTAACCTTTGTCCGGACTTTTTAGCCCTTGGGTGCAACTGTTTAGGACTTTGAAGATAGCTATTATACCCAAGATAATATAGTATGCTTTATGTAGGAGAAAACATTCCCTTAGTTCTTTGACCAACTTGGCAGTAGTAATCTTTTATTTGAATATTATCATTTGGTGCCGTGTACTGAATCCAAACATAATATTTAGTGTGGCGTTTGTGTCGGGAACAAAGCTGACAACGGATGAAGTCTTGAGAGTGCTGATACACCTTCATTTCATTATCTTACGAATTCTGACTTTGCTCTCTTGGAGAGAGCTAGTTGTTTTCACCCTCTGAGCCAAACAGTTTGTTTTTGTAAGTAGAAACTTCATTTGATGTGCAAGTTCTCTGTCTTTTACTGACAGTTTCCGGTGATCTTTAATAAAATGTTCCCCGTATCCAATTGAGACATGCTGTTACAATCTTAAACACTTCCTCAATGAAACCAATGAAGCAATTTTATATTAATTGAGTTCTAAAAATTGTCCAATGCTTAAGACAGCCATGATACAATGCATCGGAATTTGGTAATTGTTCTATCAATGTTAGTCTGAAGAGTGTTTGCTCTGACCAGTCGTAAGATACGAGGGCATACTGGTATTAATACCAGATGCCTCTAACATTGGCATGACATCTCTGAAGCCACCATCAACGACAACATTGTCGTCTTGTTCCAACCATGCGAGCTTTTTCATGATTTTTGTAATTCTTGCATCATCTTTTTTAATATAAATATATGTACCATCTATTAAGGCAGTCTCTTCGTCTTCAAAAAATATTCATGAGAATATATTATTGTGTGAAAGTATATGCTCCCTACTCAAATGGTAAGGACAAAGGAACACTGGAGCTATAGATTTATTCAATGCTTGTACTATAGAATGAAAGGTGTTTGCAATACCAGGCAAGGAAATGCCAAAAAGAGCGTAACACTTTATAAGAAGAGATATCAGTGTTCATCATAACCCAATACAGTAATAGAACATTTTGTGTAGTTTTGATCTATACTGAAGAAGAAAAAAAGTGACAAAGTATGAATGGATTTGAGAAACGATTCTTTTTCCAACCTGTCCAAGCTTTGCAGTCAATGTCAACCAAGAGACAAAAAAAATGAAGAGTTAAAGCTGATTGATTCTTTGATAAGATGTACGACACTTCTAAAAGGTCATCAATTATTTTAGATGACCTACTTCATAATTGAGAATTCAAAGATATTTTCCTTATAGTATAACCGATGTATAAGGGTTCAGATCATTGCCATTAAAAAAAAATGAGAATACACGTGATGACGTAGAACACCACAATTTGTATGTGAATATTTTATTTGGATTTGCTTCCCTTCGATTTAAAATTGTTAAAACAAAGACAATATCTTCTTATGTGAACAGGTCCTTGATTGTGAAGAGAGAAAAACCTTCTACTATTCTAATCTTCAAAACGTTCCATTTCAGATTTTCCTTTTCGCAAATACAAACTTCATAATTGGAGCAATCTGTGCCACTTTTAGTCAGTATAGCCCAAAGTCATGTATTATTATGTTTTTTTTTTTACATTTGGTGTACCTTTACATTTACGAGATTTCGCGAAGAGAGACCAGGATATTTATTAAATTGATTGTTAACAAAAGCTTTATCAATCACGCCAAGTTATGAAGCTTGAATTTGGAATTTAGTGTGACCTTACATGGTTCATTACCAATTACCTGTAAGCAGGTGCATTGCTTTTTGCCAGGGAGGTGTCTTATGTTGTACAAATGAACTTACCACCACTTGCTTTGGACTGAATTTTGCATACATATTTGAAATACCACCACTTCTTCATACTATGAAAATGTTTGGTATACAAGAATAATAAGAATGCCCAATCTTATATATTACATTTAAATTTTCACAAAATGTTCGATTAAACTCACATTCTGGATGATAAATAAATTAGTTAAGCACTACACGGAACAAAATGTTCTTTCCTAAGTATTACGATGCATAAAACACGATTTGTTTTAGATAAAAACTTTCAGGCTGATATTCAATGTTTCCACCCCCATGCTGTAATTTGGTTAATTAATAATCTAAATAATTCGTAGAGTGATTCAAACTAATATCTTCTGATGTATAAAGGATTGAAAAGAGTTAAAACAGCAGCATAAGTATCGTAGCACTTCTGGAACAAAAGTTATGAGGGGCAGGCTCCTATGTAATTTTAACATAGCTGGAAATTGCCCCTTTATATTGAAAAAAGAAATTCGCTTGAACAACAGGAATGATCGGATTTTTTAAACTGTTTAGTATGCGTGCATGTGTGTGTGTGTGCCGGAGAAAGGGTATGTTGTTGTATTTGCGGCGTCCGTGTGATAGTTCGGATTTGATGCCAAATCCACGTGCTATCGCACTGAAATACCATGGCAAAGGCACCCAGCATAGCGTTCTACCCAGTCACATTCTACTGGCAATGGGTGAACAGCTACCATTTTAAGGACTTTGGTATATCCCGGCCTGGGGACAGAGCCCATTGCCTTCCTCACCTGAGCGAACGTTCAACATTAAAGCCGCAAGTTAAGCTGTTACCAAACAAGGCGCTAGGAAATGAAAGGTAGTTTGAAGTAGAAAGGATTATAAAGAGAGAGGTCACAAAAACAAATCCCCAATTCTCCAGGGTTTCCCTCATTAATCGCCTCTTAAAAGGCATGCGGTTGGTAACAGTAGGTGCATTCTTTTCCCGATGAAGTTGTATACCAAAAGCATACGTTTCTGCTACTGGATCAGGAGAAACTTATACTAAATAGAGATAAGTTTTAAAACGATTGGATAGCATCCAATTACTAACTACTTGTATTTTCGTACGTTGTATTCATTACTAGTTTAGATTGGTTTACATTTTCTACAAATAACACAGGAATGCTCTCCATATTGTCATTAAAATAAAATCAACAATGTATTCGTTGATTAGTTGTTATGCTTACCAATGATATAGACAGTAACTGCTCCTTGAATTAAAACCAGTACGGCAATAAAAACCAAGGCGATATCCCTTCGATTCATTTTGCATCGAACCACGTTATCTTGATCGAAATTTGAGGACGCCATTTTCTTCTCCTTAAAAGAAAAAAGGACAGATGGGGTTACTTTTCTAAATCAAAGAATATATAAGACCTAATATCAATATGCACATTGCAAGAAAGAATTTTCATATATTTATTTCTAACATATCTGACATATACAATGTCATGTTCACCCTTAAATGTACTTCATACGCCAATTTGACTGCACTCATGTATAATTGTTATCACGTTATATTTACAGTTTCAAGTGTAATTGACTCAATAACCTTTCTTGAGGTCATTGTCATTATCATTCGATAACGACAGTCGTTCTCGTGCGCGTATTAATACATACACCGTGTACATATATGGCATCAGTTCCGCGCTATCACAAGGAGACAAACACGAACATATCGCAGCCACCCAAACCACACACACATACACTACACGCATGCATTTTGCAGGCAGACCGTCCTTAAATGACCATAACTGTTGAAAGGACGTTAAACAATACTAAACCAAACCAAAGTACGTCAACAATCCGGAGGTTTCCATCGCCATTTGCGAAAGTAAACAAAAGTACTGGGGATACCAGATTTGTGTATTTGTATAGTTATCACCCTATAGCCTAAACTAAATAGAAAGTAAATCCTTAACTATTTTTATAGACCTAAAACAAAGTTATCAATTTAAAGCTGAAAGCACAGTATAGAAAGCATCTGTGCGATCCCATCTTTCTCCATTTTGTAAGTTTTAACATTTTTGATTGTGCTTTTTACACTTCCCCGGTATAGAAAATTTGCAATCTGAAAACCCTTTTATTTGTATAATATAGATGTTAAGCGACATATTTATTCATTTTCGCGGTTGTTTTATTATATACAGACTTAAAGAAAATGGACGAATAAAATAACGACGGCTGGAGGATTATAAAGCGACTTCCGACCGTCTGCTCCATCCATTCCAGCATCAACCTTGCCAGAAAGACGTAGACAACAATGTTACAGATGAGCACCTGGTATTTTGCGTAGATGACATGTGGACCAAGGCGACTGTCGCGACCGTTTGCCGATTGCAACAACTCGCGCATCGCCAGTTTCTCTATCACGAACTTTCTTCACATGCCCCAAGCCTTTCTGTCAGATCTACATCATTCACGGATTAGTTGAGAGTTTGGTTTGATTTCACAGGGTTTAACTTCCTATTAACAGCTAAGTTAATTTAAGGACGTGCCTCCATGTATTTAATGTAGGCGTGCTTATGTTATGTGTACTGGAGGTAGGATGTTGATACATTTGCCTCTTGGCGCTAGCGCAGATCTGATGCCAACTTTAGAGTGTTACATCAATGAACAATTCGGACCGCTGGAAACTTACCTATGATATATGTCCAATATTTCTTCAGAAATACCGATAACAAACGTGAACTCTCAAAATCAAAGATGGTTACCTGGTGACCATCTTGTTTTCCCTATCATTCTCAAAATGATAGGCAAAACTAAAGACCAGAGGAGAATTTCATAAACTCTATATGTATAAAATTCGTTCTGTTTTTTTTTTTAGCAATAGCGATAACAAGAATTGCTTAAGGACCGATGGAGCACAGCCGAAGGGTGATTTGATCAGCAATTCCTCTGATGATTGTTGGCTTAAAATCTTGTTGGGTAGTAGCAAGACAATATTAAAACGCAGAAAATGGTGTTATGTGTGCAGGATTTGTATTATGATCACTAAACCTAACTCAAAAATCTGTTGGTCTGTTCAAAAACATATAACAAACCATAACTACTTTTACTTTTGTTGTTGACGTTTGTCTTTTACCTTTTTGTTCGTTTGCTGTCATTTCCTTTAACATGTTTTATCCACTTTTACTTGCCTTAATGACCATTTTGTAAAAAATCCAATAGAGAGAAAATATATAGCAGAAGTGCAGAAGATAAATTATGATCACTTAACCAAATTAAAAAATTGTTTGTCTGTTTAAAAAATGTTAGCTCACCTGCCCGATGGTTTTGTTTGTTTTTTTATTGTTTAACGGCCCATCGACAATGCGAGAGCCAACAATACTGTAAAATGAGACATTCACGAAAATTAACACATAAAACAAAAACGTAATAGGTTAAAATATGTAAAGGATTTAAGAAATAATATAGAACAAATCGGCTGCAAATTGGCTTGTGAGCTTATGCCATTGCACGGCGTCTGTCGTCTGTCATCCTGTGTCTGGTGTCCAGCATCCGTCAACTTTTCCTTTGACCGACCTCTTCCGAAGAATGGATAAGCCTAGAGTCATGATATTTGGGTGTTAGCTTTGTTGGTTAGAGCCGAACAAAGTTTGAGAACGAAAGTGACCTTGACTTACTTTTATGTAAAAGGGGTCAAAAGTGTAAAATACATGTACTTAAAATGTCTTCTTCTGAAGAACTGAACGGTATATAATCTTAATATGTGGCTGGTAGAAGTAAAAGCCCAACAAAGTTTGAGAACAAAAATGAAATAGACTTACTTTCAAGGTCACGGGGTCAATAAAAGTCGATAAAACGTGAGAATAATTCGGACTAAATTGTCATATTTAAAACGACTTCTTCTTAAGAACTGAAAGGTAAAGAATCTTAATATGTAGATGGTATCTTGGTTAGTAAGAGCCCAAAAGTTTGAGAACGAAAATCACCTTGACCTTCTCTCAAGGTCACATGAGTCAAATATATCAAACTTATCAAACGACTTCTTCAGAAAAACGAAATACATGGAATCATAAAATTTGGTTGCCAGCTTCTTGGGATAGAGCTCACAAAGTTTGCGAATTAAAATGACCTTCACTTACTTCCCAGGTCACAGGGGTCATATATGTCAATCACTATTCTTAGGAACTGAAAGGTATAGATTCTTAATAATTTGCTGGTTACTTCTTTGGATTGAGCACGACAAACTTAGCGAATGAAAATAACCTTGACCTATGCTAAAGATCAAAGGGGTCAAATATGGCAAAAACGTCAAATAACCTCATAATATTTGGCTGCTGGTGGCTCCTGGGATAGAGCCTGACATTGTTTCAGAATGAAAAATACCTTGACCTACTTTCAAGGTCACAGGGGTCAATATTTTAAACTATTCCAACGACTTCTTCGGAATAATTGAAAGGTAAAGAATCGTTATATTTTGCTGGCTGCTTTTTCGGACGGAGCCTGACAAACTTTGCAAATGAAAATTACCTTGACCTACTTTCAAGGTCACAAAGATCGAATGTGTCAAACATTTCAAACAAGTTTGCGAATGAAAATTTTGTTACTGTTTTGTATCGTTTAATGGCCCGTCGACAATGTGAGATATTTAGGGCCAACACTACTGAAAAAAAGAGACATTTACAAAAATAAACACATCAAACCAAAACTTTATAGCTTAAAATATGTTCAAGATTAAAGAGTTTCATCAATATCGAACAAATTGTCTGCACAATATATCATATTTTATTGTAAACTTCAATGGAGTGAAAATAGTCATATACTTATTGCACAGAAACTGTATCGAAGAATCTTTTCATAGACGGTACATCATAAAATCTGTCACATATTTGTTTGAAATCAGCGCATTCAATCGTAAAGTGTTTGACTGTGAATGGTTGATCGCATGCAATAAGGCAGGTCTTCATTTTGCAAAATGTTAACATGTGTGATGTAGGTATGGCATATACGCAGTCGCGAGAGGGAAATTTCCTTTCTGCTGTCTGCTCTACTTGTTGCACATGAACCCACATAAGGTTGAATTGCAAATAACTTGCTGTTTAATTCTTCTGATTTTATTTGCCAATTTGTTTTAATAAAATTTGATATTGAAGGTTTAAAATCAGAAAAGGGCAACTTAATATCTTTTTGTTATATGTTAAGGGCTTCTTTTCCATTTTATTCCGACATGACCTGGTATCCAAATCAAGATCAGGTGGCAAAACAATAAAATTATGTCAATACAAAGGCGATGTTTTGTATGAGAATGTTGTTCAAATTTTGACTGTTGATACTTTGTATTAGTGACAAAGAGTCCGAAGGTAGAGGAAGATGAACAATCAGAAACATGAACTGATGAATAGTGAGTACAGTGTATTATACTAATCACAGATGAACATTACTTTTTATGGAAAAAAACAAAAATCCAAAAAAAAACTTTAGTGAATTTTATTACTATTACTAATGCAATTTTCTCATGCATCTTAAACTTATATCTATCAATGTCAATGGTTTGAATGATTATGTGAAAAGAAGGAATATTTTTCACTGGTTAAAATGCCAAAAAGTAGATATTGCATTATTGCAAGAAACACACTGTGGTGACAGTAATATACAAAAAAAGTGGGACAATGAATGGAATGGAAATGCATACTGGGCAAATGGGAACTCATCTTCAAGGGGAGTAGCTATTCTTATAAGGAAAGGGCTAAACTTGAAGGTCTCACAAATTATTTTTGACACTGATGGAAGATTTATTATTTTAAAACTAGAAATAGAAACAGGTACCTTTTGGTTAACTAATGTATATACACCAAATGAGGAAAATGATAAAATTTTATTTTTCAAGAACATGAGGCAAAAACTCAAAGATATAAGTGGTAATGACCAGAAACATATTCTAGTTGGAGACCTTAATTGTGTTCAAAATATAGAAATGGATAGGAAAAATTGTACATCACATGTTGAAATAGGGCAAAATGAACTAAAACTACTAATAACAAATCTGGCTGTTGAAGACATTTGGCGCCGTAGAAACCCAGGATTAAAATCATATACCTTCAAAAGAGGGAGGAAACAATCAAGAATAGATTATTTTCTAACAAGCAAATCAATTGATCACATGATAATAAATTCCAGTATAGAGTTATGTCCCTTTACAGAAAATGACCACTATGGCTCACCTGTTGTGATTCTCAATTTAGATGAAATTGAAAGAGGAAAGGGATACTGGAAGATGAATTTTGATATAATAAAATCAGATTGTTTCAAAGAAATGTTTAAAGTTTTTTGGAACAATTGGAAAAAAAATATAGAGGACTATGAAAGTAAAATGAACTGGTGGGAACTTACAAAAATAAAAATACAACAATTATGTGTTACATGTAGTCATATAGTTAATAAACCAAAAACATATATAAAAACAATAGAATCAAAATTAAAAGAATTGCAAAGGAAAAAGGATATGGGTTCAATATATAATGAAAGGGAACTTTTAGAACTTACATCAGAAATTCAAACTTATTATAATAATCTTGCAGAGGCTGCAAGAGTAAGGTCAAGGGTACAATGGAACGAGGAGGGTGAAAAATCTACTCGTTACTTTTTCAATTTAGAAAA
>NW_018408188.1:91646-154725 GCF_002113885.1 Mizuhopecten yessoensis | reverse complement strand
TATATTCAATGACGGTAAATATAGTCGCTACAAATATTAATAATTTTCACTAATATGAATAAAAAATAAATAAAAATAAAAGGAGTACAATGTCTCTTTTCTCCATGCATGTTTTCCCACTACTGTTAATTATCCTTCATTTCACAAGCAAAAAATGCACCTATTCTTTATTATCCATTCACCGATTGCCATTCTGCACGTAAACGCTCATGTCACATCATTGGAGGATGCTAATTAATGAAAATTACAACAATGCGTCACACTTAAAGAGGGTGAAAAAAGAGGAGAGGGAGAAATGTTTTTAAGGCATCATTTAAGAGGTGATTGATTTTGAAAATCCTAAACGCAACATCATCAGATGACCTGATTTTCAATTAGCAGAATACAGAACACATATCTGAGGTATTATAGTAGATATTGATGCTCAACGTGTTACTGAAGTAATTAAATTTAAAGTGATGAGCGGCTGTGATGTCACATAATTCTAGTTTGTCTACAGATAATTATTTTTTAAGTTCAAATAGCGCAAGAAAACGTAATTGAAACTCAAATGTCAATGTTTTTATTACGTTTTTAAAAAATGGCGCGTGCGACGACTATGCACTTTGTTTTGGACTATAGGAATAAATTCACACTATAGAAATACTTTTTGACATGTACATTATAAAGTTCTTCATAAAATATGCTGACAAAAAATATTCATTTGAAGCGTAAGAACTGTAAAATTTAAGCCTTGGTCCGTTTTGGGTCCCGACATTCGCAAAAACCGGAGACGCTGATTGGTGACTTCAGAGCGTTCTATAAATATCTCAAGTGAGCCCCGGGTGCTATTTTTTTTTGTGAGAACACTCATCGATATTCTTTTTTTGATACAACTATAAATGAATATAATTCCTCCTCAGATTTCAATGATTTAAAAAAATGATGGTTTGGTGATCCGATTTGGGTACTGTCACCTTACAGTACAATATTATTTTACCATTTCGATCATGCGACTACACCTTTCTTTGTTCAAGTTTATTTTCCCCAATCGACGATGTATATAAGTGTGAATAAAGTATGACATGCTCTCGTACCAGTGCTACACTCTTGATTTATCGCTTCTGTCGTACAAGTCAGATACAGTATGAAGGTAACAAAGTAACTGTCCAGCTTGGGTTCTTATTTTCTTCTTCTTTAGATTAATGCCAATCCTTCTCCATAAAAGATAACTTGACATGCATGGGTGGACTATATATAAGAGAAACAATATTAATAAACTAATATTCAGATAAGTGTGCAGATATGTACAGATTGTGATTAAAACTATTTACATATTTACCGCCTGGGGAACAGTAGGCATGGTCAGCTGTAGCTCTAAAGGAGTGAACTACTGCTGCAGGTAGTAGGTTTCGGATTATGTACACTTCTTCTGCACTTGTTGTGGGGTGCCGTACACGTGTCCTTGGAGCTTGACCGCTTGACCCGACTACTTGTGAAAAAGGTGTACATTTACATCCCAAATACATTGTATGCCATACCGGACAGTTTCTGTTAGCTTTGTTCTGTATCTAATATGGGTGTTGATGTATAGTACATATATATTTAAAACTTCATTTCAGCTATGATGGAACTGGATTGTTCTGACCATTCTGAGGATGACAGTTCAGTATCGAAAATTGATGATTTGAAAAAATGGACTGTGAAAAAACTGAAAGGTTGGTTGGAAGATCATGGGTTGAGAAGATGTGGCTCGAAAGATGTGCTTGTAAAGCGTGTTTTTCGTGCATATCAGAATGTATTGGATTATTAAGAAATGCTGTATATGATTATTATTATTATACCCATTTCCGTCTTGGTCATGTCTGAAATACTAATACCTACACAGACTTTAAAGTGTCTTTTAGAAAAAACCAGAAAGATTTCCTTGCATTCCAGCTCTATGGAGATCTTTCATAACACCGTTCTGTCATTTGGTATCATATGATTTTTCGAGATAAATAAAGATAGGAACTAAATGTTCCTTTTTACAAAACTATCAGGTATTAAAAATGTCCTCAACCTACGTTAAAGGTCACAGAGGAACACAACACTTCAAACAACTTGTTCTGATAGAGTGTTATCAAGAGAATGGTTTATAACTGACCAGTAGAACGCTATGGCGATCAATCCTGAAACAAACAGTGGTCTTAGTTTAGCTGGAGAGATAAATTCAAACTCATTTCATCACATAATGTACTTACAGACTGTCTTACAGCTTTTCCTCCGCTCCTTCAGCTTCAGGAGTATTTTCATAAAACTGACTTTCTCAGTATTACAGCTCCTGGTTGTCAAATGGCATCCTTACTCACTTGTGACAGTTAGAGGAATAAAACCTGGGTTAAAGGGAAGCAAACCTTTGTTGTGAATAATATAGGGAGTGTGCATTCCCCGTAACGACCCACAGATACGATATCACGCCTGGCCATCTATATACCTAATTGATAGGGAAGCAGATATTTGTTGTATATAATATAGACAGTATGTATTCCCCGTAACTACCCACAGATACAATCACGCCTGACATTATTTATGCCTTATGTCTTTAATTACGTCAATCCTTTGATAGCTCCTTCTCCATACATAACTAGATATGTAATACCCGGTATTGTCACTATATATGTAATATCCGGTATCGTCTCTGCAGAATAATTGAACAGTTGAATCTACATGAGATTATACACAAGGGTTTCGTCTTTAATACCCTCTGTTTTACTTTTTGCTTAAGGATACGCGTACCTCTAAAAGAACCTCTGTTTTAAAATGTTGTTCTGATATTTCATTAAGAATATAAGATTAACATATCAAAATGAATTCCGAATAAAAGTGTATCCAACAGTAACAAGTCCAAAAACTAACTAAGTTAGGTTGATGTACTATGTTTACTTCCTATGACACTCTCAATTTAACCCTTATCCCACAGTTCGAACAGATAAAACAAAACGTAAAACTGATGCTCTAAACTAACTGCCTGACCTTTATCACATCGCGCATTTCATCAGTTGTATGTATGTCTATAACAATTTGTGTTATTGTCGTTTCACCGAAAATACTGGGAAAGCCCTTTCTCAATGATTGAACACAAGTTCCTGTTAGATCCTCGACTGACAAGTGTTAAAAACTATTATGAACAAGTGCACACGGGAAAGACATGCATTTGCTTGTAACTTTGTGAGTTAGTACACATTGGACAAAGGACCAAGTGAGCTCAGCCGTAGTGCGGCGTCCGTCGTCCGTCGTCCGTCCGTCCGGCGTCAACTTTTCACTTTAAACAAGAGGCCTAGGGTGATGGTATTTGATCAGTGTCATGCTGGGATGATGGACTACCAAGTTTATTCAAATGAATGACCTTCGCCCCTTTTTAAGGGGTCAAATATATTAAATTCTTTAAACAACTTATTCTGAATGAACAGAAGGCCAATGATAATGATATTTGGCAAAAAACATGCTAGGTTAAAGGGCAACGAAGGTTGTTCAAATAAATGACGTTGTCTTTAAGGTTGCAGGGGTCAATTATCCTAATCAAATTTTTAAAACAACTTATTAATAACCAATAGGGCCAAGCTGATGATACTTGGTCAGTAACATATATATAGTTGACTTATATTCAAGGTCACAGGAGTCAAATATGTTTATAACCTTTAAACGACTTCTACTGAATAACCAAAAGGCCAAGGAGAATGATATTTATTTTTGTTAAAATAAATGACCATGACTTATTTTCAAGGTCACGGGGGTTATATATGTTTTAAACCTTTAATTAACATCTTCTGCATAACGATATGGCCAAGAATGTCGATATCTGCCCAGTAGCATGGCTGAATGCTACTTTCAATGTCACAGGTGTCAAATGTCGTAAAATCTACAAACAATTTCTTTTCAATAACCGAAAGGGCCAGGGTACTGAAATTGTGTCTGTAGCATGCTGGGATGAAGGGCTACCAAGCTTGTTCAAATGAATGACATTGACCCACTGTCAAGGTCAAAGGTATCAAATGTTTAAATCTTTAAATGGGTTCTTATGAATCAAACACTGATATTATGCCTGTAGCTGTATTTTAGCCCACTTTGAAGATTACAAATGTGAGATTGATACATCAGTACCAGGTGAGCGATGCAGGCCCATTGTGCCTCTTGTTTATTTCTTATTTGATGTATTAATTTTCTCTTCTTTTTACACTGTTGTTTGGCCCTAAATGACTCGCATTGTCGATGGGCTTGAAATAATACAAATCAAAAACAAAATAACGCATGAAACTTAGCTGATGTAATCACCACACTCTGAATTTGTGGTTTTGTTATGACCATTCTATGAGAATAATGCCCCTTTTTACTGAAGTCGGACACAATTTTGTCCAGTGCCATACATTCTATTCTACGTGGGGTAACTAGGTTCTGAATGCAAGTGCATCTTGCGATTGAAGAGTGTCGAATCAAAATGTAGCTCACTGTACCCGTATGTTGAGACCTTAACCTTTAGACAAAAATGTCCTGTATATATCAACTATTCTATTGCACCTGTTACACAACGGTGTGGTAGTACTATTTCGAGGCGCGTCCTTTGATGAAGATAAATCAACGGAAGCACAGTACTACACCCGTCCACATTATACTGACAACCAGTCATTCTGATTACCTTAAATGCTAAACGTTAGGCTGGGTTTAGCGACTACCGTTTTTAAGAAATTGGCATGTCCTTTACCGTTGACCCTGCAGGTAGGGCGTAAGAATTGTACCTGCTGCCCCCAATTGCATGATCGTAAGAGGCGACTAAATTTGGGACCTTATCTCTTCTCTCCTTTCTAAATAACTTTCTTCTTCCTAATGTCTCCCTTGACAATGCCTCACTTTTGGCCATTTGTTGAGCGTTCGCCCCTGTGAGGAAGGCTTTGGGTTCTGTCCCCTGGCCGAGACATACCAAAGTCTTTAAAAATGGTAGTTTCTACTCCTGCTTAACGCTCAGCAAATTAGGAGTGGGACGACTGGTTCGCCCGTTGTCAGTATAATGTGACCGGGTGGGGCGTCCTGCTGAGTGTCTTCGGCAGTATGTTTCAGTGAGGTAGCACTATAAAGTCGGCATCAGTTCCGCGCTATCACAAGAAGACAAACACGAACATATCGCAGCCTCCCAAAATACACACATATACACTACACGCATGCATCTTGCACACAGGGGAGGCCGTCCTAAAATGACCTTAGCTGTTAATAGGACGTTAAACAAAATCAAACAAACAAACAAACAAACAAGTATTGAAGTTATGTAATGGTGATTAAACTATGTCCTTATGGCGGTTTTGCCCCCTTCTTCATTAATCAAATACGCCTTATAATTTGGCATTGTGCCTTCAGGTAATTTGAGTAAATGTGATTTGACGTGAGTTGTATTCATGCTTTTTATTTCGTTTTTCATAATAATAAACGGCAAATTTCAAAGCATTCTTTTGTATAACCGGTTGCGTTTAGACTTGTATAGCTGATAGGTATATATTTTAATTGCACTAGATGCCGTCGGTGTTCGAGTATACATGAGTTTCGATGTCATTGATAAACCCTCTATCGACCTGCTTAAATTTTATTCATGTTCTCCTACAAACGTTAGTCATTCCTAGTATAGAATAAAATTACACTTTTCCTCAATGTCTGTAAGTTAGTTTAACACACTCACAAATGAAATTTATACATGGCTTTAACTGTATATGGAACAGTAGAACTTTAATATTTAGAAACTTTTTTTTTTATAATACAATGACATTGATCAGCGTTTTAATAAAATATGTATACGTAACGTCCATGTAGTTATTTTCATTGTTATAATGATAATAAAAAGAAACATATTGAAATATGTTTAATTGAAGAAATCTTAATACGAAAGTTTACAAACATGTTGCATTCAATCGGAACAATTGAAGTACTCAGCGTTACACCTATCAGCTGTATGTAAATTGAGCCTAACAATAACACCCCGGCCTTTTATACTGGATGATTTACATACAGTTGATTCGCGTACCTGTAATAATTTATAAGGATGGCATTGATAGATGCGTCACTCCTGAATGA
This sequence comes from Mizuhopecten yessoensis, assembly GCF_002113885.1. Lineage (NCBI taxonomy): Eukaryota > Metazoa > Mollusca > Bivalvia > Pectinida > Pectinidae > Mizuhopecten > Mizuhopecten yessoensis. The sequence continues at coordinate 148,650 of NW_018408188.1, read as the reverse complement.
CCAGGGATTTCCCTCAGTGTTTTGCTTAGGAGACTTAAAAAACAACAAGATTGATCTGATATGGCCTACCCCTATTTCAACACTTGCAACTTCTTTGTTTTTCCTCCACATACTTTCTTATTATGTTTGGTCACCCGTATTCATTTCACCTTGGTTTTTTTTATAACGTTCAATCCGAAACAAATAACTGAAAATTAGTGATGACTGATTTGTCCAAATTGTTTGTAGTTGTGCGGTGGTTATAATAACTAGATTCATAACTATTACATTTAGTGTTTCCCTTGGGTTCCTTTAAATGTACACACATTCACGCATACACAACACACACAGGTAGGCACGTCCATAAATGATCTTTACTTTTGCTTGGACGTTAAGCCCTGTACACACAACCAACCATTTGGTGCCTTCGGCATGGTATTTAAGTGCATGTATGTTTGTGTGTTGGAGACATGGTATCTTGGTGTAAATGCCTCCTGGGAATAGCGCGGATCTGATGTCGACCTAATAGTGCTATCTTACTGAAATACCATGTCGAAGGCACCAAGCACAGCATTCCTTCCGGTAACATTTCAGTGAGAACAAGTCAACGTTGATGCCATTACCATTATTGCTAAACGTTAGACAGGGAAAAACAACTAGCATTGTCAAGGACTTTGCTTTGTCCCAGCCTTTCTCACTTTCTCACCTAGACAGGGGTTGAAACCAAAAAAGTTAGGTATTGCTAAGCAAGGCGCTAGGAAATATAATGTAGTACGAAGTTAAGAGAAACATAAATATATCAAATATTGCAATGAGTACTGTAAATTGAATCCGGTCGCTTTTTTCTTCTCAAAGTAAAGGACACAAATGCAAATCCAACATACCCTGTCTCCTGCACACAAACACGCAAGCACGCATCCATACAAAGATGGAGACACGTCCTTAAATTGCCTTAGCTGTTAATAGGACGTTAAACAAAATTAAACCAAACCAACCCAAAGTATAGGGCACAAACGACGTAATCCAAACAGGGAGTATCACTCTGACGTAAGCGAAATAGCGAGTATCGGGATGACCCCCGTGATTTACAGGGGTTGAATATCGCTTTACATCAGCGTCCTATATTTTGCAGATCACCTTTAAATGAAATTGGAAATCAACATTATCCGGATTGTGGCACAATGTGTTTTAATATAAACGTTTGAGGGTAATTCCTCGTTGAAACGTGTACACTGCGTGTGGTAATCTGTTTTGTAACAGAGTAGGCTCTATCAGAAACATCGTAAACAACAGGGCTGTTTTGTTCTGAACTAGTAACTGGAAAAGTACAAATAAACGGTAAGAGAGGAAATTACACGTATAAGGGTTATCACCTGTTTGCGATTAATTTACATTGTATGCAGCATACTTTTCGCTTATTCCCTTTGCTTTTCCATCTACTTCTTTCTGTTTCAGGCGGTGTCCACCTAGACATCCGTTCTCACTTGATCCTGGCTGTTGCGAGGACTTAAACCCAAAACAAACAAATAAAACCTTCCTTCATGGCTAAAGATGTTAATCTAAATAATAATGATAATAAATAATAATTCGTAGGTTGTCTCAAATCGGTTATGAGGCCATATCGTTTATTTGTCCTGTATGAGTTAGTAGCATGTATTGATATTCAAAGACATTTTCTATTTAACAATTGTAATCGATTTCTTCCTGGTATAGAATAATAGCCGATACCAAGGGTGGTTTGTTAGGATCTATGTGTAAACACGCCGACTATGGTACAATGTATAATAAAATACTACTTAAACAGTATTCTATACAAATGTAAAATTCAAACCGTAGATTATGCAAGCATGCATAACACATTTTCACCTCACACAGGTATGACTCATGCGCTCAGACTTGATAGATTCGTGACTATATTTAATGTAAGAGAAATACATGCAATCATTTCAGATACTTTAAACACATTTTTCCTACCTTTTCGCTGTAGTAATCGCTAAACCATTAACTCGAGGTTCATGTATGTGGAATTTTGAAATATAACAAATAACTATTTAATCTCCATTTATGAAACAGCAACAAACAAATTAGTTAAGATTCGTAGCATATATTCATATGAAAATGTTTGGCAATATAAGGATAAGACAGCACACTCTAAGACACTGCACATAACCTAACCTATAAGTCTCGGTGAAGTGGCGTAGGCCCGGCCGTAAACTTGCATACATTATCAATAGTGTCCAATATGGCAAATATTATTGACATTCATTATACTATAGGGCTGTATTAACTGTGTGAAAGCGCCTGTGACGTATGTTGTAATTCCGACGGTCCATTCTATTTCATGTTGAGAGCGGAAGAGTGTGGTACGACCCCTACATATACGTATTACAGCTGCCACTGCGAATGGGGACAGGAGCTGAGTTACACCGAAATGATAAGGCCCTTTTGCTATGTTCAGTGTTGTTTGAGAGCACCAAATTAAATATGTGAAGGTGGCTTGAATAGGGGAGAATGGAGTGTATAATTATCTGCACAGCTCGATGATAGGAGTAAAACAGATGCAGCCAGTGTATCAAACCCGCGATTCTTACAATACACGTGACTATTACTCATTGCTTTAAAAAGTTGCTGTATGACTTAGCATTGGTCAGTTGGACATATAAGGCTATGTGTCTGGTGCAGGATGCTGCATTTTAGTCTTAACAAACGCCAACACTCTAAATGTTTTTGTGAAAACCATATAATTAAATTAATTAAAGTAAGTTACATGTAAAGAAACAAATTTCAGCAAGAAGCAAAAAACAAATCTTCCTGTCATATTATAGAGTAGAAAAATAACAGCAGGCACACGTACAAACTTCAAATGACAAATAGTATGTAAAGTAATACCCAACTACAATTCAATTGTCGGTTACATTACAAAAAGCAAAAGTATACATACCGGGAACGGCGAACTCGAGAAGTGAAGTGTGGTATGTGATCCGCTTAACAGCACGCTATAATATATATGTACATAAAAGGTCATATACTAAGAATAGCTACTTCCTGGTACAGTCTAACGAATAAGCATCGATCTGATATCGAATTAAGAAAAAAACTTATGATACAACTTAGAAACTTGAACCGCTTTCGTTTATTGCCTTCCAAACGGTTGAACCGGTTGGACTAGGCTTTGAAAATCCGTCAGGAGTTATACTACAGAATGTTACATTTAAAAACGGACGTACCGGGTGTTCTGCATAAACGAACAGTCTCTAATATATTAACATCTAATCTTCTCTCCAAGAGAGGTAAAGTTGGAACAATCTGTTCCCACCTAACGATACATTATAAGGAGTACCTCAATGTGGAACCTATAATTATTCTCCCGCAACGAATTTAGGGAAGTGGGTCAATTGGAATCGCACTGTCTGACCGTCTGTTAGCGGGTCGCAGTACGAAAAATGCTGGTATACACATACAAGGCACTTAATGGAACAGTGATCGGGTGGGGCGTCCTGCTTGGTGTCTTCGGCAGTATGTTTCAGTGAGGTAGCACTATAAAGTCGGCATCAGTTCCGCGCTATCACAAGGAAACAAACACGAACGTATCGCAGCCTCCCAAAATATACACACATACACTACACGCATGCATCTTGCACACAGGAGAGGCCGTCCTTAAATGACCTTAGCTGTTAATAGGACGTTAAACAAAATCAAACAAACAAACAAACAGTTCCTCAGTACACCCAGGAACTTGTAACCCTGTATCAGCCGTCAAGATCACTGCGGTCGGAGTCAGAATATGTGTTGTGTGTCCCAAAATCTCGTACTGTGACCTACGGAAACAAATGCTTTGGGAGGGTTTCGGCTACGTTGTGGAATAGCTTACCATCTGCTATTAGGAAGTCGAATACCCTGGCCAAGTTCAAGAGGGACATAAGAACTCACCTCTTCACCTCTGCATTTTAGAATGTTTGCAAAGACGTTATGTAAATACCACCCTTTTATTTGTTCAATAATGTGCACATTACTTGTTAAATGTATGAAAGTGATTGCAAGCCTTTGGTGTTTGTTTTCACAATTATAACCATTACTATTATCCATATGTTGTAAAGTGCCTTTGAGTAATTTTACAAATTATATAGGGCGCTATATAAATGCTGTATATTATTATTATTATAATAATATCTTAAAAAGGTGCGATAGATATTCTCTAAAACTACTTGCCTATCATTCGATGTTATGCGCTGTCCAAATATAAATCATCTCCAGAATATTTTGTCAAACGTATTTATTACAGCTGTATGATGCAGTGTACTTCATCTCTGTCTCACTGTATCTATTACCAGATATAAAAGGTGCAATTACATTCATGTGTGTTACAGATGTTGGATCGCACAACGTTACATGATGTGTAGTGTGCGCAAGATGACAAACTGTGAAATAACGGAATGGAATTTGAATAATCACGGTTTCGTATTTACCTTTCCTGATTTAAGTTTGTTGCAATTTGAGCAATATTGAGTGTTCTAAGCCTAAGAATGCTCGAGATCAAATTAAGTCAAAATCTACAGGGCCGTTTAGTACTAGTATCGTTTTAAAGGAAAGGCAGACGATCGGACGGACGGAAGAACCAGGTGAGCTAATAAAAATAAAATATAAAATACCAAGCTTTCATAGAAACGACCTTAATCGAGTAGCGTACATATGCATGTACGTGCTGTACGCGCAGATAATATGCAAACACAGCAGCTTTACATATTACCAGTTAACTGTTACCACCTATCTGGAACATTTTTTGTAACAAAATGAATACAGGGAGAGTCTAGTTGTGTTTTTGAAAACTGTCAAATCATCGATGAACTCTAACCGCCGATCATCTCCATTTGATTAACGTCGTACGTGTAATAGTACTGTATCTGACAGAACAACATCATTATAAATAGTTTAACAGTCATTTTAATAATGTAAAATATGCATTTAGGTATTAAAAATAGAAAAATGTACCAACTGGCTATCCCTTAGAAAGACCAGCTTTATTATTATGCATGCGATCAGCCATTTACAGTCGATCATTTTGTGATTGAATGTGCTGATTTTAAACAAAACCGTGACAGAATCTATAATGTATAGTTATCTATAGAATGTGTATTTGAAGCGGCTTCTATGCAATCAGGATGTGATTATTATACCCCCGCAACGAAGTCGGGGAGGGGTAAACTGGAATCACCCTGTCTGTCTCTCGGTATGCCAATTATGTGACCGTCTTGTCGTCCAAAAATTCTTTTACGGGCAACTTCTCCTAAACTTTTGCACCGATTTTCAAAACTGCTGGGCCAATTTCAACGAAGCATTACATATATCATAACTACCCCCTGATGTAGGTATCAAGGTATTTGTTTTGTTTCGAATCTGACACTTTCTATGGAGTTATGACCATTTGTTGAAAATTCCTTGTCTGGACAACTTCCTAAACTACTGGGGCGATTTCAACGAAAGACTACAGATATGGTAACTACCGCCTCATGTTGTGCATCCAAGGACTATATTTCGTTCTGAATTTGTCGGACAGGTTGACTTCATATTGGAGTTGTGCTCCTGTGTATATATATTTCTTTTTATTTCTTCATTTTTATTGAGGACAGATATTCCCTTTATTCTAATTGTGGGATGCGAGGGTATCTGTGTTAGCCTCTGGATAACAGTTCTAGTTTTCACTCAGTTGATCTTTATGTAAATATCTCCTATCTTATAACCAATTACAATTGTACACCTTTTTGACATTTTTTTATTTCTAGTTTGATGTATTAATTTTATCTATTTGTACACTATTGTTTGGCCCTAAATGACTCGCGTTGTCTATGGGCCGTGAAACAACACAAAATCGCATGAAACTTAGCTGATGTAATCATCACACTCTGAATTTGTGTACCTGCGATCAATATATTGTGATGACCATTCTATGAGAATAATGACCCCTTTTACTAAAGTTGGCCAATATTTTGTCCAATGGCATATTCTGTTCTACGTGGGGTAACTAGGTTTTGTATAAAGGTGCATCTTGCTATTGAAGAGTGTCGAATCAAAATGAAGCTCACTGTACCCGTGTGTTGATACCTCAATCTTAGGAAAAACGTGTCCTGTATATATCAACTATTTGATGAAGTTAAACCAACGGCAGCACAGTATTACACCCGTCCACATTATACTGACAACCAGTCATTCTGATTACCTTAAATGCTTACCGTTAGGCAGGGTTTAGCGACTACCGTTTTTAAGAACTAGGCATGTCCTTTACCGTATTGAAGTATGTAGTGGTGATTAAACTCTGTCCTTGTGGCGGCTTTGCCCCCTACTTCATTATTCACATACGCCTTATTGTTTGGCACTGTGATTTGACGTGAGTTGTATTCATGCTTTTTATTTCGTTTTTCATCATAATAAACGGCAAATTTCAAAGCATTCTTTGTATAACCGGTTGCTTTTAGACTTGAATAGCCGATAGGTATATATTTTAATTGCACTAGATGCCGTCGATGTTCGAGTACACATGAGTTTCGATGTCATTGACAATCCCTCTATCGACCTGCTTAAATGTTATTTATGTTCTCCTACAAACGTTAGTCATTCCGAGTATAGAATAAAATTACACTTTTCTTCAATGTCAGTTAGTTAGTATAACACACTCACAAATGAAATTTATACATGGCTTTAACTGTAAACGGAACAGTAGACCTTAAATATTTAGAAACCTTTTTTCATAATACAATGACATTGATCAGCGTTTTAATAAAATATGTATACGTAACGTCCATTTAGTTATTTTCCTTGTTATAATGATAATAAAAAGAAACATATTGAAATATGTTTAATTGAAGAAATCTTAATACGAAAGTTTACAAACATGTTGCATTCAATCGGAACAATTTGGATACTCAGCATTACACCTATAAGCTGTATGTATATTGAGCCTAACAATAACACCCCGGCCTCTTTTCTGCTGGATGATTTATATACCGTTGATTCGCGTACCTGTAATAATTGATAAGGATGGCATTGATAGATGCGTCACCCCTGAATGACCAGGGATTTCCCTCAGTGTTTTGCTTAGGAGACTTAAAAAACAACAAGATTGATCTGATATGGCCTACCCCTATTTCAACACTTGCAACTTCTTTGTTTTTCCTCCACATACTTTCTTATTATGTTTGGTCACCCGTATTCATTTCACCCTGGGTTTTTTTTATAACGTTCAATCCGAAACAAATAACTGAAAATTAGTGATGACTGATTTGTCCAAATTGTTTGTAGTTGTGCGGTGGTTATAATAACCTGATTCATAACTATAACATTTAGTGTTCCCCTTGGGTTCCTTCAAATGTACACACATTCACGCATACAAAACACACACAGGTAGGCACGTCCTTAAATGATCTTGACTTTTGCTAAGACATTAAGCCCTGTACACACAAACAACCCTTTGGGGCCTTCGGCATGGTATTTAAGTGCATGTATGTTTGTGTGTTGGAGACATAATATCTTGGTGTAATTGCCTCCTTTGGATAGCGCGGGTCTGATGTCGACTTAATAGTGCTATCTCATTGAAATACCATGTCGAAGGCACCAAGCACAGCATTCCTTGCAGTCACATTTTAGTGAGAAGAAGTCAACGTTGATGCAATTACCCTTAATGCTTTACGTAAGACAGGGACTTTGGTTTGTCCCGGCCTTTCTCACTTTGTCGAACGTTTAACATTAAATCCAAAAGTTCGGTATTGCTAAGCAAGGCGCTAGGAAATATAATGTAGTACGAAGTTAAGAGAAACATAAATATATCAAATATTGCAATGAGTACTGTAAATTGAATCCGGTCGCTTTTTTCTTCCCAAAGTAAAGGACACAAATGCAATTCCAACATACCCTGTCTCCTGCACACAAACACGCAAGCACGCATCCATACAAACATGGAGACACGTCCTTAAATTACCTTAGCTGTTAATAGGACGTTAAACAAAATTAAACCAAACCAATCCAAAGTATAGGGCACAAACGCAAATCCCCAGTTCTGAAGGAGATTCCCACATTACCCGCCTTCTACGATACATGCTGTGGATTACAGCAGGTGTATTCTTTACTCGATCCCCGATCTGCAGGGGTGGCATTCATTTCACTCATGGAGGCACGTCATTGGATTGTCTTCACTGTTAATGGGACGTTAAACAAAATTAAACCAAACGTCGGCCTAATATTTCAGTGAAATAGCACTTTTATGTCGGCAACAGGTCCAACCTATCGCAAGAGCTAAATACACCCACATGCTTCCTCTACGCGTATACACTACACATGCGGATGCACCTCCTTAAATAACCTTAGTGTAAATAAGACGTTAAACCTTTAAAGCGCAATATACTGCTGTTGCACACAGGAAAATCGATGATATAAAAGGGCTTTCTTTTCGTCTGTTTTCTCATAAACCAATACACCCACTCCCTCCATTTCCATTGCATGTTAATCCAGACGAATTATCGGTTACACTGTAACGTACAACCACAAGCCCTGACTACAGCATGGTGACAATTCATCCAAAGGGGATCATAAAGTTATTTTTCTATCGCATAGATACTGTAATAATTCGTTACCATGAACTTCCTACAGGTCGGACATTGAGAAAAGAATATAACTGTTGTTGCCCGCTGCATGTTGTAATGAAGGAAGTCCCCGAAACCTGTGAAAGTTCGGAGAAAGAATATGACCGCTGTATCCCACTACATGTTCGTAAAGGCCATTAATGTAGGTCATGCATAATTACACAATAACCAATTTCACAACACTATGCATGTTTTCTACTAATTACACAAAACTTCTTTTCTTCACAAAAAACAGATTTCGCAACACAATGCAATGCATGATCATGTATTTAACAATTCATTGCAATTCATATTGTGATACATAAAACCTAATAAAGGATTGTAAAAGATATCGACTAAATTACATATCATCACTCTCGTGCACCTTGAGGTAACTTTTGATTTAAACTTGATACTGCTGTGTATAAAAGACAACCGTCAAAGTGAGTTTGTCATTTCACATATTTACTAGTACAGTACTTCATGTAAAAGAAATTGAATCGGTCATTGCAATATGAGAAAGATCTTTTTAGGTCTTCCAATGGCCATTTTGTTTTTAAGATCAGTCTCAAAATAAAAACATACACAACGAGGGATTAAGGGGAACCTACATATCAAATTTTGGAACGATCCCTCAAGTTATTCCTGATAAATAGTTCTAACAAACCTTCAATGTCAAATATCGAAGATGGCTTTTGGTCGTCAATTTTGGTAATCTGATCAGTTTTAAAAGCAAACATGAACAATAAAGGATAGTTGGGAACTTGCATATATGATTTGAGAAAGAACCCTCCAGTACTTCCTGGGAAATAGCACAAACAAACCTGTCAAACTGTCAAATTCAAAGATATGTTTATCCGATCAGTCCTGTAAAAAAATATGCAAAACTGCAGACCAAGGGGAACCTACATAAAAACTTTAAGAAAGATCTCTCGAGTACTTCTTGAGAAGTAGCCATAACAAACCTTCACTATCAAAATCCAAAATGGCTGCCTGTTTGCCATTCTGTTTATCTGATCAGATCTCTCCACTACTTATTGGGAAATAGCGATAACAAATATTCACTTAAAAATCAAAGATGGCGGCATCTCGGCCATTTTGTTTATCTAATATGTCTCAAAAATTATCTTGCAAAACGAGGGACCAAGGAAAACCTGCATATCAAATTTGAGAAAGATCCCTCCAGTACTTCCTGAGAAATAGCGAAAAAAGACCTTCAATGTCACAATCCAAGACGGTTGCCTATCGGCCATTTTTGTTCATTCTTAAAATTAAACATGCACAACTACAGACCTAGGGGAACCTACATATATAATTTGAGATGATCTCTCCAGTACTCATAGCCGTAACAAACCTTCACTGTCAAAATCCAAAAAGGCTGCCTGTCGGCCATGTTGGGAACCTACATATATAATTTGAGAAAGATCACTGTGGTACTTTCTGAGAAATAGCCAAAACAAACCTTCACTGTCATAATCCAAGACGGCTGCTTGTTGGCCATGTTGTTTGTCCGATTAGTTTCAAAAATTGCACTGCACAGCAAGGGACCAAGGGGAGCCTCCGGTATTTCCTTAGATAACAAGAATTGTTTAAGGACGGACGACGGTCTGATGCACTACGGACGCAGGGCGATTTGAATAGCCACCATCAGATGAAGGTTGGCTAAAAAATTGGGAATTCAAATCCATGCAGACTTCTTAGCCAAATTATTGAATGGGTCAGTATCGTGTTCTTTTATTTCAATTCTGAAAGAATAGAGGAATACTAATAAGTTCTCTTTTTACTTCCCATGACTTTTAACTAAATTTTGAGTATTTCGTATCATTGTATACTTGGTTCAAACTATAAAATCGTGACTAATAGATTATAAAAAATAATCAGTGAACTGTCCGATGGAGCACATTCTTAAATGACCTTACAAAGCCTGTTACCTTGTATCAGCCGTCACGATCACTGCGATGGGAAACAGGCAGAATCATTGTTGTGTGTCCAAAATGTCGTACAGTTACTTATAGAACACGGTGCACTGGGAGGGTTTCGGTCACATTACTGAATAGCTTACCATCTGCTACCAGGAAGTCAAAAACTCTTGCTGTATATAACAAGGATATAAACCTTCTTTTATACGTGTTCATAAAAGTGTTTTACCTGATGTTAAATACTCTACCAAGTTTGTCCAAATGAATGATTTTGACCCACTTTCTAGGTCACATGGGTCAATATGTTAAAATCTTTAAACGACTTTTCAATAACCAAAACGCCAAGCGTACTGATATTGGGCCTGTAGCATGCTGGGATAAAGGGTTACCAAGTTTGTTCTAATGAATGACTTTGACCCACTTTCACATGGGTCAAATGTCGTAAAATCTTCAAACAACCAAAAGGCACAGGATGATTATGATATTTGGCCAGTAGCATGCTGGAATAAAGAACTACCGAGTTTTTCCAAATGAAAAAAAAAACTTTTTACCTTTTAACAACTTCTTCTGAATAACAAAGAGGTATAAGGTAATGATATTTTGCCAGTTACATTCTTGGATGAAGGGCTACCAAGTTTGTTCAAATGAATGACCTTGACTTATATTCAAGGTCACAAGGGTTGAATATGTTAAAAACCTTTAAAAGAACTTCTTTTGAATAACCAAGGGGCCTATGATGATGATGTTTGGCTAGTAGCATGCTGGGATGAAGGGCTACAAAGTTTGTTCAAATTAATGACACAAAGGTCACATGGGTCAAATATGATTTAAACTTTAAAACAACTTCTTCTGAATAACCAAGAGGCCTAGGCTAATGCAAATAACATGCTGGGATGATGGATTACCAAGTTTGTTCAAATAAACGACCTTGACACATATTCAAGGTCACAGCAAAAGACCAAGGGTGATGCTATTTGGCCATTAATATGCTGGGATGAAGGACTACCAAGTGAATGACCTTCGCCCATATTCAATTTATGTTTAAATCTTTAAATGATTTGGTCTTTATAACCAAAAGGTCAAGGGTAATGCTATTTTGCCAGAAGCATGCTGGGTTGGAAGACTATGAACTCTGTTCAACTTAAAGTCCTTGTTCGACATTCATTGTCACAGGCGTCATATGTTTAAATCTTTTAATAGGTTCTTATGAATCAAACACTGATATTCTGCCTGTAGCTGTATTTTAGTCCACTTTTTAAGATAACAAGTGTGAAATAAATACCAATTGAGCAATTCAGGCACATTGGGCCTTTTGTTTCTATAGTCTTCTAGCATATCAATCAAACCTAACTAAGAGTTCTACATTTTTACAGTAATTTATTTTTTTGCATATGGAAATCAAGGTGCGTTAGGGGATACTTTGGGGTGATAGCGGGAGTGTGCGTTCGACAATGTAGTTCTAGATTTCTGATCTATTTTCAATAAACACTTTTTCAAAAAAATAAAATTAATAGACGAGCTATGCTGTTCTCCTACAGCATATTTAAGTGGTTTGGACTACAGGTCTGTACATTCCAAAGTTAATTTCCTTCTATTTTATAAACCTACTTGATGTTTGATTTTACTGTGCAATTCTACATATCACACCCATTTAGTGAAACCTCATTTAGTAGTTGGGAATTCCTGTTATACTTCCATGTTGACCACTTAATATACAGACCCAAGTCACCCGTCTTTAAATTTCCATTCATATTTCACTTTATATTTCTGCGATAAAAACTATCTATAATTGATTATCCTAGACAGGGACGTCACTGCTGGTAAATCCATTCAGAACTTCCATCTCTGTGGAAAGTGCTATGGCAATTATATCTTTTGTTTATTTGTATAAACCGTTTTGAGTTTCCTTGTTGTGAATAACCGATAAATGACCGATACCAGACTTCTCATTGACCTATTTTTGAGCCATATTCTCTCATAGTTTGGTACAGGTGATACATCAGTACGTAGCTAATCCATGTGAGCATGACCAGGCTAGAGTGCTGAGCCATTCTAAATGTAAATTTTCCTGGTTTTTTTTCATTATCTTCCTGTAATCAGTAAGTGTTCTACCATTTCCCTGTGTGTATAAGATAGATGAGCTGTCCAGGGTAAGAAAGGGGTGTAGTAAATTTCTATCTTACACCCCATTTCACGTGACGTGACGTCACAATGGCTCAACAATGGCGTGACGTCATGAATTTGGAACTCTCCGATGCCGCAATGCGGAAAAGGCGAAGTGATGAAGAAAAATTGATATCTTCAAAATGGTGTCCAGTCCAAATGCATTTTTATGGTTTCTGGGCATATTCTGGTGATTGGAATGAGAGAAAAATACTGCTTTGGTGGGGAAGTGAACTATAAGAATTCAATAAGCTTTCTATTGTTCACTTTATGGCGTAATTCTGTCGAATCCCCACCTAAGGATGTAAATTGACAGTAAACATCATTTTCATAGTTTGTGTCATGATGTCATTATAATAAATTGTCATCTTATGATGGCCTTATTCAATTCTATATATGTGTTGAGTTTTATGTGGAGTAGGCATAAATACTCTTTCATACCCAAAGGTGTAGGATAGGGAAATAAGACCCTCGGGTTTTTCAAATTTGGCAAAACCTTGGATGGAATTTCCCTATCTTACACCCCTGGGCATGAACGAGTCTTATAATCTTTACAGACGTGACGGTGCATTTACTTATTGTAATCAGACAGAAGAAAAGTGGTGTCCCATTTTCAAAACATCAACTTCAAATACATTATTGTATTTAAATGACTATGTATGTATCAAAGGATAGGACAACATGGTGAGGCCTATACAAGTGATAGTCTTCTCCATTCACTAATTAGTTCTGATTATCAATTATGATATAAACTAATACAATTAATCTCTTGCATCCTAATAAAGGATATACATGTAAAGAATTTGCTTTTATGATATATTTGTGTATACAATGTCATAGTGTTTGTGTACAACATCCTAGTGTTTACAATGTCTTAGTGTTTGTATACAATGTCTTAATTTTTGTATACAATGTCTTAATGTTTTTCACAATGTCTTAATATTTGTGTACAATGTCTTAGTGTTTGTGTATTCCATGTGTTCGTATTTTTATAATTTGTAAAACTGTTTTATATACAATATCTTGTGTTTGTAGACATTGCCCTAATGTTTGTGTGTAAATCTTTTATGTTTGTGTGGACAATATATTAGTTTGTATTAGCTCACCTGGTCCAAAGGACCATGGTAAGCTAATGCCATACCGCAGCGTCCGTCGTCCGTCCGTAAACTTTTTCTTTAAAACGCTACTAGTTATGAACGACTGAGCAGATTATGACCAAATTTAGTCAGAAGCATCCTTGAGGGAAGGGGAACAAATGTTGTATAAATGGTGGGTCTGGCCTCCCAGGGGGCTGAGGGACGGGGCCCAATAGTGGAAACATAGCAAATTATTTAAAACCCTTTTAATCTGTAGGAATGAAAGGATTCGGTCCATATTTGGTCTGAAGCATTCTTTGGTGATGGGGAACCAATTTTGTATAAACGGTGGGTCTAGCCCCCCTGGGGGCTGAGGGATTGGGCCCAATAGGGGAAATATAGCAAATTCTTTAAAATCCTTCTTCTGTAGGAATGAAAGGATTTGTTCCATATCTGGTCTGAAGCATCCTTGGGTGAAGGGGAACTAATTTTGTACAAAATACAAAGCCCCGCCCCAGGGGCCTCAGGGGCGGGGCCCAATAGGGGAACAAAGCAAATGATTTTTAAAATCCTTCTACTTCTGTAGGAATGAATTGAATTGGTCCATATTTGTTGTGAATCATCCTTGGGTTAAGGGGAACTAGTTTTGAATAAACGTCGGGTGGGCCCCCCTCCCCCTCCTCTGAAACATGAGGGGTGGGCATAATAGGGGAAATAGAGGTAAAACATTTACAAATCCTTCTTCTACCATAGGGATTAGGGGATTTTATCCTAATTTAGTCTGGAGCATCCTTGGATAAAAGGGACTTAATTTCATATAAACAGCGAGTCTGACCCCCCTGGGTGCAGTGAGGCGGGGCCGAATAGAGGAAATAGAGGTAACACCTTTAAAATCCTTCTCCTTGTATAAACGGTGGGTATGACCCCTCTAGGGGCATAGGGGTTGGGCTCTGTTTGAAGTTTGTTCTCGTTATATCTCAAGTACTTGATTGATCTTTCTGAAATTTCATTATGTACTTACAGCACCTTCCATGGAGTGCTATATCTTTACTTCGTACCAATTGTTTTAAACATATTCAGGTGAGCGATACAGGCCCTCTGGGCCTCTTGTATATATGTAGAACCATCTTCTTCTACAGCAAAATTGTATATCATATTCACTAATTGTGGACACTATACATTTGACACAGATGATTACTTATGCACAATGTTCTCAGTAATTTCCGTTATACTTTATAGTGTTCTGATGTTTAACAAAAAAAGGTTTCCTGTGGATTTAACTTAACAAGATACTGTAGGACTATGGTGACCGTTAAGGCCCATGGGCCTCTTGTTATCTACTATATGTATAAATGTTATTGTAGGAATACCATTATCCATGTGCTTTACAGTATGTAGGGCGCTATACAAATGTTATAAATTATAACTAGTGATGACCCAAGGGGATCATGCCACACAACTTGTATTATGTTCTTATTATGGTCACACATACAAACTTGAATTATTTGAGCTTTTTCAGAAAACAGCTTAACAAACTGTACATGCAATATCCATACAAAATCAAAAATATTAGCTTGCGAATTCCTCAATATTGTATTGATTAATATATATATGCTAATTGGATTGACTGTATAAAATTGTATATTTATGTACTCTAAAGCGCTTTAGAGTGGCTTATGTTAGCTAGATAGGGCGCTGTATCAAATGTTGTATTTATTTTTTTATTTTATTTATTTATGTTAGGTGAGAAAGAAGCTATTTATGTTAGGTGAGAAAGGAGTAATGAGTGAACTGTTTTATTTATTTGCTTATGGTAGCTTCGCATGACGGCAATCGCCGAATCATCAACCAGTCAGGACCAGGCGTGGTGTCAACACCTGTAAACCTTTACCAACCAAACATCCCGCTAAGAAATAAACCAGGTATAGTCATCACACAGGCTTGTGTCTTGGAAGCCGACAAAGTGTAGCCGCCGGACGTGCTTCGGGTGACATCGGTACCTCATTCGTAATCAGAGGTGTATTGTTATGGACACTACGGTACTACTGTATCTCATTCGTAATCAGAGGTGTATTGTTATGGACACTACGGTACAACTGTTCCTCATTCTGTGCTGGGTATAGCAAATAGTACTCCATGCAGCGTTTTGCTTGAGGTGGATGGTTTGTGTAGCTTTTGTGAAGCTCTGGATTGAGCTGTCACATTGTTAGTGACCTATTACGGAACTTTGTATGTATGTCGTGGATGTGGGTCACATACTGCTGTGTTATAATTAATAGATTAGGAGTGAGTGTGAGTGAGTGAGTGAGTGTGCCCCATATATTGAGGGTTTGAATATTAATGTAAATAAATATTTGAAATTGTAATCAGTTCGTTGGTGTTCTTTTTCCCGGATCACAAACCGAAACTCGTCCCATGTGACACGCACATACGTTGATTATTTCTTAATCACACACACTCACACGTTAAATGACAATAAACTTGTAAAGTAATAGCCAACAGTTAAATAACTGTTCTTAACAAGACATCAATCATAAATATACATACCTAGAACGGTGGACTATATATGGGTAGAATGATGTATGATCTGTTTCGCAACACACACTATATATATATATATATATATATTAAAAAAGGACATATACTAAAAATATATACTTCCGGGTCCAGTCATCACGAATGCAACAGCCCGGTTCTGATGTCAAATTTAGGCACAACACGTAGACAAAGGTCAGACCTAGTAAACTGATGCTGTTTTCAGCCGGGACTTGACAAAGCCTTGCAAGGCATGCATACACATTTGCATGTCCGCCAGGATTTATAGCCTAAAATGTTACGTTAAAAAAAGAAAAAAACGGTTTTACCACTTGAACGGAAAGGCCCTAGGTATATTAACATCGATTTTTTTTCTCCAGGAAAGATTAAGTTGGGAAACCCTGTTTTCAAAAAAACGGATAAGGAGTACCGCAAGATAACATTTATCGATAACATCATTATTCTCCCGCAACGAAGTTGGGGAGGGGGTATATTGGAATCACCCTGTCTGATCGTCTGTCTGGGATATTATTTAAAGTGTATGTTAATCAGCTCTAAAGTGATTCTCTCAAACTTGATATACTACTTTCCTATTATATTATGCTATGGTCTGTCACTAGTCGTTTGAATTGGACACAATTTCACAGAGCTATACTCCTCTTCATATACATTCTCTCCAGAATATTTTAGTTCTGCTGTATGATGCAAGTGAATTCATTTCTGAGTTTCTGTATCTATTACCAATCTTAAAGATGCAATCACATTTTTGTGTAACAGTTGTGGGATCCCACAATGTTATATGTGTGGTGTGCGCAAGATGAAAAACTAATGTGAAAAATAGCGAGCGTACGCACAACTATGCGATAGTTCTCGTGGTTGATATATAATACGGAATGGTCTATGAATAAATAAGGTCTCGTAAATGAGTTATCTTTCCTGATATAAATTTGTTGTAATTTCAGCCAAATTTTAATGGTTATCTATATTCATCTAACAGTAATTAATGCTCACATCAAATACCAAAATAGCTTTGGCCTTAATCGAGTAGCGTTTAAATATGCGTTCATAAACATGTACGTACTGTACACGCAGATAATAAGTAAACAACGCAGCCTTACCTGTTACCAGTTCACTGTTAATACCAGGTAATTGGAACATTTTTGTATCACCAGTCAATCATGAACGTTCCCCACAAAACATAACAGGCACAAGGTCCAATTGTGTTTTGAAAACCCTAATCGCCGATCAACTCCATTTAATTAACATCGTACGTGTACTAGTAATGTATCTGACAGAACAACCCCATTATACAAATGTAAATAGTTTTTCATTCTTTTTCATTATGTGTTACATTCATTTAAGTATTAATAAAATGCAAAATAAACCAGCTGGATACTAAATACGTATACGATGTATCCTATTTCACTCTAGTCTTTCGGATTTATTTCTTTTTCATTTCCTAACATCGACCAACTGATTTCACCATGAATACCGCCATATGTGCGCGTTTAAGCGCACAACGGGTTAATCAACTGAAAGCTCACATATTTATATTTTACGTAAAGAAGACCAACCTTATTGTCATTCGTGTGATAAGCCATTTACAGTCGATCAATTGAACGCGCCGACTGTAATCAAAAACGTGACAACCTATAATGTGTCACCTATGAAAATTGTATTTGATACAGTTTCTGTAATAAATATATGATTATTAAAATCATTGAATTTTTGGTTTGATGTGTTTATTTTTATGAATGTCTCTCTTAACAGAATTATTTGGCCTTTAATGATTCACATTGTCGATGGGCCATTAAACAATACCAAAACAAAACAAAAACTGTGTGCCCTCAACTTGCGGACACAAAAACGACCAAAATAATTCTGCTGGATCCTTCTGTTTCTCCCAACTTCTAACGACCTTTTATTTCAAAGCGATACCTCACTGTTAGCTTTAATTTTGAACCTTCGACCAGGTGAGGAAGGCAATGCGTTGTGCCCTCAAAAGCAATCAGGATCATATGAAGGTGTGCACCAGGATTCCTCTTGGATCCTTTGTTGATAACTCCTACCATTTTAATTATGGTGAATGGCTCTTATAACGTTTAGCTTAATTGTACCCCAGGGACCCTTTACTCGATCTATCACCGCGTAGAAAAACACTACAAGAGCCAATTTTATATGCATTCATACATGACAACACAAACACTGAGAGTGTGAAATGTAAAACCATCGACACATGACTCAATATCTGAATGCATTTATTCCCGAAATATACAAACAAAACATCCAGAGGACAATGGCTGCTTTAAAACAAAAGTAACATCCTTAGTATACTAGAACAAAATACATAAAAGAATTCAAAACACACATGCCTAAGAGTGGTAATGCAGTTAGGATAAAAAAACCTAAACGTTGAATTAATAATGTTTACAAGAATCTTTAATGCATATTTATTATATATTCGTTGTCACATAACGTTCTCCAAACCATTTCTTAATAATGGAATACCTTACCTACGATAAATACACCAGTAGCAACAGGCTATTCCCGTATAATATTGTGTAATACAGATATTCCGAATTACATGTTTTATTTCCGTCCCAGCAGTACATAGATTGGTGAAGTAAGGATGATTGGACGGATTTGACCGGTCAAACCATCTGTGTACAGAGTCCTCAATCTGAAAGAAAAACATCACATTGGATACTGTAAATGCGCATATTGTATTCAGCTGGTTTCAAGTTTGAAAGTATAAGACATGAAACAAACAAACATTATCAGTCAAAACCATTCTTGGAATACGTTATATATATAAAAGATAAGCGTAACACACGCACAAGTGATTGCACTTTTAGCAAATTTCGTAATAGGACAGCATGCCAAAAATGAATAACACTGCATCTTACAACTATTTCTGCTTCTACGACTCATCGGTGATACTAGGGACCCAAAAATCGGAAATCCATACAAGTGTAAACTACTGTTAAAAAAGGAGAGGTGCATACATATCCATTATTTATGAATTTCAAAATTTAAGAAAAGAACTGGTTAATTTCAAATTAATTACTACAGAGTGTAATGCACCATGCCACTACTGATAAGAGATTGCTGTGACTATCAAGGTAACAGCAAACATCGGGGTCTAAAAATGTACCAACAGAGTCTACCGCCTTGTATCTTCAAATTTGAACGTAACACACATGTGATTGGGTATTTAAAATTTGAGTAATAGATACAGTATGTCAATAAGGAATTACATTGCGTCATGCAGCTGTTTCCTCCTCCTAGGACTCATCGATGATGTAAGCGACCAAAAAGTTGGAAATCCAAATAGCTTTAGTTTCAAGTTTTCCTAAACTGCCTTTTATGGGTAATATTTTATCAGTTAGTCAGCTTTTAATTGGCTTCAATCAAATGGTTTGACACATGTTCTGACAATTTATTAGGTCCCTCTCTGACTACGTACAGTTTGTATTTCAAGCCATGATGTAGTAATGCTTAATGCGATACAAATAAGATGATAAGAGATAAGATGATAAGCTACTTACAATTATATTGATACGAGAACAGAAGACGAAATACGAATATGATAACCATTTGCGTTTTTGACGTGATATATTTGATATACGACTTCACGTGTATTTATTGCAACGATGAGAGCATGAAGTCATATGGACGAAAGACAAATTATGTAATTACACCTTTACAATTTGGTCAAAGACACTATAAACCAAAACGGAAATGCACCGTATCATGCAGCTGTTTCGTAAATTGTTGCTATCAATTGCATGAAACAGATACTGAATATTGTTAACTTATTTTCCATCGTGACTATATAAATATATATATAATATAAAAAGAAAAATTCATCCCTTCAAGGAGATTATTCAGGATATATACATATATACAGGAGTCCAACTTTACCTCTGCCTTAAATCAGTCAAAATGTTGGTCTCTCGGTTCCTTTTCTTATATGTTTGCCATGGCGCCCAGGATCCAATAAAACCAATGTAGGAATCTATATCGACTTCTCTCTCGATCAGTAAAGGCTCCAACCTATAGGACAGAGAGAAAGTGATTGAAACAATGCAATCCATAGCTCCCTGTCAATAATGATTCTTTTGTTTACCGAGCTGTACACCTACCTCGGGATCTACAGTGACCTTCTTTCTCGTACTCTGTGATATGCGATCCCAACACGTTCTTGCATACCTAATCTAGTTACTCCAGGCGAAATGGTATCAAAATATACGAACGCCGAAAAGAAAGGGTAAGGAATTACAAAAAGGAGAAAAAGAAGACATTATGTGTTGCAATGGGACATCATATCAGGTTTGCTTTCTTCAGTGTCCCCTTAGACTGCAAGGTTTGGTTTTATTTTGTTTAACGTTCTATATTAACACCTAAGGTCATTTAAAGACGTGTTTCCATATGTGATGTTTATGCGTGCATATGCATGTGTGCCGGAGGCAGGGTATGTTGATGTATTTGCCTCTTTCTGATAGCGCGGATCTGATGCCGACTTTATAGTACTATCACACTGAAATACCATGCCGAATGCTTTCTTTGCTTTTTATATTGTTAAGCGTCATATGAATAGTTAAGTTCATTTAAGGATGTGCCTCCATGCATATTGTGTATGCGTGCTTGTGTGTACATTGCCTTCCCCACCTGGGCGAATGCTCAACATTAAAGCCAAAAGTGAGGTATTGCCAAGCAAAGCGCAAGGAAGCAAACGAGGTTGTTCGGAAGCAGAAAGAAATATAATAATTCAAAATACTGCAATGATTGCAGCAGATCTATTTTAGTCGCTTGTGTGTCCCCAGGAAGAGGGCAAAAAAGCACACACCCAGTTCCGCGGGGGTTCCACATTAGCCTCCTTTTACGATACACTTTCTCGATCCGCGACCTGTATCGATGCAAAGCGGAGTAATAAAGTTAACAAAGAAATTTAATTATAACAACATGATGAAAGAAATAAGGTAGAAAAGACCGCATGAGTCACACCTTAACATAATATTTCAAAATACATAATTAGGAAACAATTCAAAAAATAATTGAGATTAGAGCCATATGCTTAACAGTATAGTTAGGATGGAAATTATAAACAACCATAGTTACAAAGAAACACCAACGAAAAATTAAAGACACGGTGATCATCAAAACCAGACGCAGAATAACAGGCTATTCAACACAAACGTAAATACAACTATGCATGGTTATTATTATTACATGCTTAACTGCCCATCAACACAGGATAGGTCATATAGTGGTTGGTTGGTTGTTTGGTTGGTTGTATAGGGTTTAACGTGCTATCAACAGCTAAGGTCATCAAAAGGACGTGCATCCTAGCGTGTTGGGTATGTTGGTGTATATATGTAAAGTTACCTTTGGAAATCGTTGAAAGGGAGTTCGATCAAAGCTAAGCCATTGTCGATATGCATGTGCGCGTCAGGAACCCAGTCATCTCGTAACGTGGTTCTAAATAAACCCTGCAACAAGTAATAAAATGATAATGAATAACAATTTTTAACAATAAGTATTTTATTATAAACGTCCTAGAAAGTTACCCTGTAACTGAAAAAGATGCTCGCAAAAAGGAGGCTGTCAGATTTCTAATCTGAATGATATATTGCATTTCTGAGCGTAAATATTTCACTGAGTTATCTTCCCTGTAGATCCGGGGAAATAGAGCATTTGTTTTTCCCTCTATGTTATCGTATGAGGCGACTGATAATGCAGACCTAGCAGAATCAGGATTTTTCTCCTATTTCAGAAAGACATGGGAGAACAAAAAATGAATGTGCTACTCTCCCCCTCCCTCCCCTCTGATCCTTTCCGCCTTGATGTGCCGCTGTGCTCGGGGGACTTGAGGTAAACCCGAGGACATTGTGAATATATACAATCAAACCTATCAACAAACTTGTCAATGGGGAGGTATGTATCAGAAGAAGAGCAATTCGCCATCCCTACTCATATTGAAGCACATCCTTAAGTGATATTGGCTTCCACCAACCCTCTCTCTCCATAAAGCAACATCTGGGACCTCTTATTTTGTTCTCCTACATAATTGATTTTCTTTTGGATGACGTGTGGGGCCATACAGAGTCTTATGTCTTCTGCTAATATTATTAACTATATATTAAGACACTTTGGAGATAACAAAATTGATCTGCTACCCCATTTGCATAGATTCTCTCGCGCGGTTTCTCGGTTGTTCTCTTTTGTCCTTCATATTGAAACTTGCCACTTTGACGTTCAGTTTTAAATGGGCAGTCGTAATTATTGGTTTGCCCGTTGTCATTATAATGTAACCGGCTGAAATCCTGGGCTTGGTGCCTCAAATGTGGTGTTGCAGTGACAAAGCACGTCGGTATCAGATCCCGCCGTCGCCAGGAGGCAAATACAAATACATGATCTTCACTCGCGTATACCTTACACACATGGGGGTACTTTCTTATATTACCTAAGCTCTTTGTTTTATCCCATATGGTATTTTACAAATGCTGCATTTATATTTTGAGCCGTTGTGGCAAAATCGTTTACCTCCCATACAAGCTGTTGTGCTTCTTTGTTGTGTATCATATCGAATCCATATGAATACACTGCCAAAACACCTCCTGGTCGAAGCACGCGGCTGACCTCCGTCATAAACGACGGTTTGTCTAGCCAATGAATGGTAGAAGCTGTAGTCACGAGGTCTACAGTTCCATCACCTTGGAAACTCATGTCCTCTGCAGAACCAACTCTGAAGTCGATATTACTTGCGGCTTTTCTTGCTTCCAAGATTTGTTCCCTGCTAATATCTATTCCAGTAACATGCCTACATAGGTTGCTCAAGGGGAGAGTACTCTGTCCGCTTCCACATCCAACGTCAATAGCTATGGATAATTCGTTTGCGTCTGACTGCCTGCAATATTTTATTATTTTATCGTATAATTCCTTTGGATAGGATGGCCGATATTTTGCATATACTTTTGCGTGTTCTTCATCCTCAAATAGGCGATGCGTTGGGGCTTTGTTTGCCATTCTGTAAGTAAGAAACAGTCTCATTTTCCCTTATTAAATTAATAAGTTGTTAATGCATATTGCTTACATATAATTTTTCGGAAACCTGTACAATTTATTTCACCATTGATTGTGGAATATATATTCTTTCTCCGAAATAGCAAAAGTTGTCTACCGAAACAATAAACCACCTACATGGAATAAATACAGGAAGATCCATAACTCACAAATGATACACATCATATAACATAACTACAATAGGATACCATACTATCCTGTTGCCATTCTGTCCATTTTATTTTTTATATTTCAATGGATAGAACCTCGCCAATGTGATCTAAAACTATATTTGCATTGCCTATATATGTACATGATAATTGAGGAGTGGTTCAGGCGTCTGACCGTTTAAGATCACTAGCCCTCCACCAGTGGGTCGCGGGTTCGAGGCCTACTTGAGACAGTCACCGGGTACTGATTGCAGGTCAATGGTATTATTCCGGGTACTCTGGTTTTCCTCCAAACCCTAAACTTGGTTTGTCCTGAAATTACTATAGCTGTTAATAGGGCGTAAAGCTCAAATGGACAAAAAGCACTAAAAAAGACTGTATTCCTTAAACCTATTCCATTCCTCACTGGAATTTGTAGACATCTAAACAAACGAAAAAGTCACCTATTTATACTGATTTATAAATATGTATACAATTATTTAAATACTTACTTCAGCATACTAAACGTAAATTACTATGACCATAACTATAATATAACTGTTCATGACATTAAATAAATCGTATGTATACATACCGGATAAGAGGAAGTTCAGATGAAAAATTGGAATATAATCAGCTTCGCAGCTAGTTTTGTATTTATGTGTAAGGCATCAATTATATAATGCAGCGCCGTGGTTTGTTATATACCTAGCACTTTGTGAGGAAAGAATGCTAATATACCATGTCAAATCCTTATTTCTACAATGTCCATGCAGTGTGGAGACCAGTCTATTGGACCGCTATCTGAACCACAACGACAGATAAAAACACGCCCACATACATTTATGAAACATGCAAGCAATACAGCATAGTAGATAACGTCGCATACATCGGTCACACACGTACATGCTCATTCGAAGTATGTATATTATATACAAATATCAATATTTACATATATTTCGCTATTTTCTATACATTATTTTTAGTTTTAAATCACACTTTGTAAAACATGAATCTGTAAATGGTATCCCAGCTATAGAGAAAACCTCTGAGACGAGGTTGTCTCCGACACGTCTTAAATCTCTTTTCGAAAAAATAACTGTCTCGACAATTTTTGGCTATCTGAAAACGTTTTTGATAAAATATGAACTTCATAGCCATAATCAATGTTCAAATTGAACAGCGAAAACCAGCCTCAATGCATAGCATGTGACGAACCAATTACAGTTAAACAGGTATTGTATTGACCTTCAGCCAGCTAGATATATGTTTAATTTATATAACAGATGTCAAATCCCTATCATTACAATTCTAACTTAAAAAGTGATGGTCTATTTAGAAAGAGACAACTTCCCATTGCCAACTATAAACGCATTTGCCAATCATTCGGACTAAGGTCGTCTTCCTAAATTTCATAAAAAATATAAGGTTAGGATATAATATAGCGCCCCACCCCCACCACCCCCACTAAACGCCGACAGAACACCGAACTCCGTCAGTGAGAAGAAGCCCGTATGAGTGGAGTCATGTAGGCGATAAACCAGTAAACTAACTAACTAACACATTGCCACTGTTTACCTTTCCGTTCGTTTGTTTACGTTTTATCGGCCAAATGGCCTATTCTGTGTTAATGGGGGGTTCAGAATCCAATAATTAATTAAACTTTCCAACAAAAAAACTACGGTCAATGAAGGACGTGCCTCTATGTGTGAAATATGAGCGTGTATGTGTATGTTCGCTGGATAGGTTTGGTTTGGTTGTATAGGGTTTAACGTCCTGTTCACAACTAATGCCATTTAGAGACGTGTCTTCATGTATGTTGTGTGTGTATATGCTGGAGGCAACATGTAGGTAATTTGTCTTCTTGCGATAGTGTGGATCTTGTGCTGACTTCAGCATGGTATTTAAGTTAGATAACACTCTAAATGCTGCAACAGGTCTTCGCTATATAAAGGAGGCAAATACAGCGACATATTGCTTCCATGTCACATGCACGAATGCATTACGCTCATCAATGCACGTCATTGGATTGTCTTAACTGTTAATGGGACGTTAAACAAAACAAAACTACCCTTCGGCATAATATTTCAGTGAATTAGCACTTTAGAGTCGGCATCAGGGACAAGCTATCGCAAGGAGGCAAGTACACCCACATACCCTGCCCTCAGCACACAAACACTACCTACGTGGATGCACGTCCTTAAATGACCTTAGTGTTGATAGGACGCTAAACGTTATAGACAGAACTAAACACATCTGGTATACAGATCCGAGTGAAGTGGTGCCTAGAAACACGTTGCAAATTATAACGGTAAAAATAGAAACAGGTGAAAATAGGTCTGCTGCTAGGAGGACATGGAGGAGACAAAAAGAGGTCTGCTGCCCCCATTTGAACACTTGGGAATCTTTTTCGTTACATTATTTCCTATCTTCGTTCTCTTTCCAACGGCTCCCAAGGCACTAATCCTCATATGAAAATAGCTGTTGCGATGACGTTAAACCCACAAACAAAGAAACCCCTGCAGAATTGGGGGAGTTGCGTTTGTGCCCTCTATTTGGGGACACAAAGGATACCAAAAGAACTATGTTGCATTTGCGATATTTATTTTTTCTCTCTACTTGCGAACTTCGGTTGTTTCCTTGTGCTGTGCTTGGCGTAACCTGAGTTTTAGTCTTATTTGTTGAACGTTCGCCGAAGTGAGGAAGGCAAGAGTTTTGTCCCTATTCTGGAAACATGGCAATGTTCTTGAAAATGTTAGTTGTTATTAACAGCTAAACTTTAGCTTATAGGGAATATGTAATCGCAACAACCCGTTGTCGGTATAATGTGACCTAGTGGAATTCTGTTCTAGGTGCTTTCCGCGTCCTTAGATGACTTCAGCTTTTAATTGGACGCTTAGTCCAATCAATTAAACCAAAAAACTTTCTTCACAAAAAAAGATAATTTTCACAACACGATGCATGTATTTTACAATTTATTAATGTATTTATACACGAAGCCTCATAAAGTATTGTAAAAAAATCGACTAAATTACATATTATCATTCTCGTTTGATAGCGATAAACAAATAAGGAGTCGTTTAAGGTTTGACATTTCATCTTATCTAAATAAACTGTTTCATTTATATACAATATATACCTTAATTAACGAGACATGTTGTACACAAATTCGATCTTACAGGTCTTGTTTTGTTTAATTGCTACATATTTCATCCTTCAATCTAGTTACATATATTGTTTAGCACAGATCCATGATTTTAACGACAGAAGTATATTTGTGTATTTTTAACTCGTTCAGCCATGATAACACATTCGCACTCTTCCAATTCAGAGGATAGAAAAGTTCATTATGAAATTAAGAGGTGAATGAGTTACACGTCAAGTTGAGAATTCAAATTGTTTAAGACTTCCTTGCTTAGTTACTGAAAGGGTCAGTATTTTTGTTATCTAAATTGCTGAATGGATATATCAATACATGATCTTTTTACCCCCCAAAACTTGAATTTAGCAAAGTATTTAGCATACTACAATATTCACAGTCTGTTGCGTTTAGTTTATGGGTATTTTATTAGAACATATTCAATTGCCTCATAATACAGCAATAAAACTAGCATAATCAGTTAATTAAAATCTGTTGCTGGATTTGATAACGTTGTGTGGATTTCAAAATATCATTATGTTCATGCTTTTGGGTATATTTCCATCAATAAGTGGGCGAAAGTAAGTATGTATGTACATGTAACTCAAGTGTTCAGATTTGAAAAAGAAAACGCAACAGTTTATGATTTGGCCTTTACCTCACACATTTGAGTAACACATTCATATACAGATGGTAAGAAATGTTTTATGTACAGTTAAGGCTACACGTTAGTTTCCACAATTCTCTCTGAAATGTTACTTTTCCCCGTAAGCAGAGTCCTGATACACGAGATTCCACAGTATACCTGTCTACAGTGTACATACAAATCAAAGGACAACAAATTATAACTATAAATACATGTTCGAAATTTAAAAAAACAACACTAATTAATAGGAAAACAAAATATAAACTTAACTATTCTACGAAAACAAGTGATCAAAATAAAAGCAAGTAAATAACAAAAATAATTCTATATCTAAGATAAAAATATAAAACCCCACACAAATAGGCTTTGCTCTATATCTGAAGTTTTTTTTGCTTGACACCTGTTATACTTCTCAGAGAAATTGTAATTGTAATTTTAAATCGGGTTGACAAATAAGACATTTTCATAACACTATACCTAAAATAGGTTTGGAGCCCATAACTCTTATTATTTGTATGCGTTGAAAGTCATTCTTTTAGGACTAATCCTCAACTAAACCCTACTTTATACATTTCCATATAAAATGTTCGTTCAAAGTTTTATATTCTACGGGAGTTACTCCCCTTGCATCACTATAAGTTGATATATATATTTTTTTACCTGTAAATATTTATTTCCCTGTAAAACAGTTTCGCCACGGAAGCATTAAAGTTATAATTATTGTCGGAGTTGTTTATGTGAGTTGATTGACAAAGAAAGTAATGAGATCAGAGAGAATGTCTTAATACAATACATATTACATACGTGTCCGTTATAGTTGGATCACAAGAGTATTTTAAGTTACCTACATTTATGATTATCTTCGATTCAAATGCGTGAAAACCAAGTAAACAGTAAATCTCGACAACACAAGTCCGTGTGTGGGTTTAACAAGTGCCAGGGCCCTGTATGACTAAATACAAATTCAAAACGCTTTATAAATGTCTCGTTGTTTCGCTTTAAATCGGCAAGCAAAACATATATCTCGTTTTAGGAGACCTTTACAACCATTTACAGGGTTTTTTCTTCTTAATTTTTATCAATTATTGCTCGTGTTCGACTTTAGAATCATCGAAAATAAAGCTTGTATGGAAATATCGCCAAAATACTTCGTCGTGAAGCATATGTGGTACAGAGTAGATTGTAGAGAACCTATATTTCTGAGGTAAAGTCTAAAAATATACATTGAAAAAGTACATCAGGATACAAGAAAGACTAGATGATAAAATGAGATTGTAGATGTACTACCTGCTTCTAAGTAAAATATGTATCGAAAAAAGCACTAAAATATTATCAAATATTCAATAAAATCATTGAACAAAAATACCAAAAGAAAAGTAAGACAATAAGAAATGTAATTGTAAACAAAGTTATACGGGTACGAATATAGAAATTTAGTTCTAAAATTCAGATTTAAATGACTAGTATATACACAAGAAGAGAATCTTAGTTCACACATGTCAATGTAAAAGTTATAAAAGATAAGCTTCGAAACATTCTACCGGGCACAGTATAGTAGCTGTACAATAACCTCTGTTATAGATAGGGGAAGAAGATAGCCGCGTGCAGAACAGAACGCGCTGACTTGTGACGTCATAAAAAGTGACTGGTTATATGTTTATTTTATATCTTGTTAGAATACGGTTCTGTTGTTGGAGAGTGTAACAGAGCATTCTCCAACCCTCGGGGTGATTATTCGGCTGTCTAACCCTCGTTAGAGCCCCGGGACGGAAAAAAATAAATCACGCCTCGGGTTGGAAGTTACTCTGTCACATTCTCAAGATAGGGGGGATTATATTAGTCATTGTTTGATATTCGAGAACCGAGAAAGTGATTTTCGCTGGGTAGTGTGACGTCACTGTCAAAAGGGGAAAGTGGTATTCGATGTATATCTCTCATTTTAGTAATACTCTATTAGTAACGCTATTAGCTTCAGTTTAACATCATGAATCATGTGTAAATAGAAACAAAAAATATACCATTGTAGCATTTTGTATATATTACATGTAAAGTTGTATCAATCAAAGAATTAAAGTAATAGATTTACTTTTCATCGGGCTGACAAAACTGCACGTTGACCTCGTAAAAAGGCAATAATTGTGTATTACAGACAAAGTTACCATCACAGCTAATCATGTCATGTGTAGTGTCCAAAAGACACAGGGAACAAAACTCTAATAATCAAAGTCATTGATTATTTTTTAAGCATATCGTGGTTGTTTACAATGATTTGTTTCAAATGAACGTAGGGGTCCTTGTCGTGCTTTAGACCGACACTGATTAACAGCTTATCAATGGTAATACCAATGTGATCCGAGTTTTACTTCCGGTCAAAAACTCGATACAGCCTATTACGGCAGCACAGGAGCATGTGTATTGTTGTATACTCTATTTGTTGTAATCATTTCATTTTCACGACGGTGTATCTTATCATGGCTGAACTTCACACAACACAACCAGGAGGGCCTCAAGTCCCAAAAAAAACAATAACATATTTGTTAAATAAAAATACATTTTGTTCAAAAGTATTCCCGACACATTTAAATTCAGATCTATTCTCCCCCAGATAACTCTAAAATGCACATCCTGTTAAATATATTTCATGAACATTGAGAAATGATACACACCAAGACCAAACTTCTAACTCGGGACTTCCGAAACTCAGTCCGGCCGCTCTCACTAAATAAGCTGTCCGGTAACCGATAGTTACTCGGCTCAGTTCCGTCAACTTCTTTTCCGTATATCTCCCTCCTTATACAACATTACATGTATTTGCAATCGGAAATCGTCGGCACTTTCCGTAAACGAGAAAGTATTTTCTAGTATTTCTCGTTTAAGGAAAGTGCCGACGTTTTTTGATGGCATTTTTTGCAGTCCATGTGCGGAATATCCCTTTGCCAAGTCCACACGCAGAACTTTAAAAAGTTTGGTAAGAGCTAAACGCTATTTTCTAACATAACTAGAGTATAGCGGCCTACCGCGATGAGTCATATCGTATGAGTAAGACCACCAGAGAAAGTACGTAAGAATCCCCCTGGTATGATTCGTTAAAGTTCGTTAAAGTAGGTACACCAGTCAGAATGCTTAGAATCACATCTTCGGACAAACCCTTGTGCGCGGAACCATACGGTGTCTTAAGGTAAAATCTACCCTAAAACCTTAACCTCTGGGCGAAAATTTTCATAGCCTTTAGTTTCGAACACAACTCCTCGTAACCAACGATATGGAACACCCGAATAAGTTCGTCAATGGTTGCTAGGGGTCCCTTAAAGTCCTTCCAGAACAACATGGCGTTGTAGACTCGATCCTGAATCCTGTCTTTCCCGTGGAACGTCTGTTCGAGTTCCGTGATTTTCGTATCCGGGAACCGGAACTTCTTCATCATGTACCGGATCTCGTTTTTATCCAGGGACAGCTTGATCACGTCAAACATCTTCAACAGCAGCATTTCTAATATAAAAACAGAAAAGGTCACATCTTGGATTTAAGTGTAAGGTTACTATGAGCATAGCCATAGCAGGGGGTAACTGGTAAGGTGGAGGGGGAGCAAATTGAAACTGAGACACAGAGCTGAGGCCTGGAGGGGTTTCTTGATGGAGGAGGGGATATAAAATCACTCTGGCGACGTCATTTCAGATTTTGATGAAAATGTATTCAAATGAAAAGTATGAAAATACCTTGAAATTCCTTACTTCAGAGTTATTAAGGAGACCTTCATTTCTTATTGTTATGATTTGTTTGTTCAGGGTTTCACATCCTCTCAACATCCAATGTCACATAACAACCAATGTCACATAAACCAATGTCACATAAAAACCAATGTCACATAAACCAATGTCACATAAAAACCAATGTCACATAAACCAATGTCACATAACAACCAATGTCACATAAACCAATGTCACAAAACAACAAATATCACATAGCAACCAATGTCACATAACAACCAATGTCACATAACAACCAATGTTACATGCATAACAACCGATGTCACATAGCAACCAATTTCACATAACAACCAATGTCACATAACAACCAATGTCACATAACAACCAATGTCACATAACAACACATAACAACCAATGTCACATGACAATTAATGTCACAAAACAACCAATGTCACATAACAACGAATTTCACATAACAACCAATAACCAATGTCACATAATAACCAGTGCTACAAAACACCCAATGTCACATAACATCCAATGTCACATAACATCCAATGTCACATAACAAAGGTCACATAAACCAATGTCATATACATAACAACCAAACCCACATAACAACCAATAACCAATGTCACATAAAAACAAATGTCACATAACAAATGCCACATAAACCAATTTCACAAAACAACCAATGCCACATACCAATCAATGTCACATAAACAAATGTCACATATCAACCAATGTCACATGACAATCAATGTCACAAAACAACAAATGTCACAAAACAACAAATGTCACAAAACAACAAATGTCACAAAACAACCAATATCACATGACAATTAATGTCACAAAACAACCAATATCACATGACAATTAATGTCACAAAACAACAAATGTCACAAAACAACCAATGTCTCATAACAACCAATATCACATAACAACCAAAGTCACATAACAACCAGTGCTACAAAACAGCCAATGTCACATAACAGCCAGTGCTACAAAACAGCCAATGTCACATAACCCCCAATGTCACATAACCCCCAATGTCACATAACATCCAATGTCACATAACATCCAATGTCACATAACAACTTATGTCACATAACAACACATATCAACCAATGCCACATAACAACACATAACAACAAATGTCACATATCAACCAATGTCACATAACAACCAGTGCTACAAAACAACCAATGTCACATAACAACCAATGTCACATACATACCAACCAATGTCAACCAATGTCACATAACAACCAATGTCACATAACAACCAATGTCACATAAACCAATGTCACATACATAACAACCAATGCCACATAACAACCAATGTCACATAACAACCAATGTCACATAACAACCAATGTCACATAACAACTAATGTCACATAAACCAATTTCACAAAACAACCAATGTCACATAATAACCAATGTCACATAACAACCAATGTCACATAAACCAATGTCACATAACAACCAATGTCACATAAAAACCAATGTCACATAAACCAATTTCACAAAACAACCAATGTCACATAACAAACAATGTCACATAAACTAATGTCACATAAACCAATGTCACATAACAACCAATGTCACATAAACTAATGTCACATAACAACCACTGTCACATAACAACCAATGTCACATACAGAAAGTGTCCTCAGACAATATGGTCACCCAATGGTCAATTTAAAGTGCAATTATACTGAAATATCACAACCTTGACACGGTGACATGACAATTTTGCCTGGTCGTATCATTCTGACGACGAGCAATCCAACTGTAGGTGGCTATGAAGACACCAACCAACCGGAACTATTTAGGTCGCAAGGGCTGGGGGTTCGGGGTGCGGGATGCAAGTAGATTTTGTTTTCTCCTACGTCTTTTTTCAGTCGAAATAACAAAACAAAACGAACTTCAGTCGTCACAAAATTAGCAAAGGATCATACAATGTCCATTCGTTCCCTGTTAGGCACATACATAGGCACATACGTAAATGTACTTTTCCTGCAGATACAGTACATCCAGAATCTGGTTTTCATCGATTTCTCGATATCAATACTGCAGCAATCTGTATATATCATATATTATCCATAATTTGGAAGGCCTTTTTGAAGTATCGGACTTAAAAGCATCGTCTTTGTATACGCTGTATAGCTTAATCAATGAATGAGTATATTTCCTTATAAATTTCGTGAATATAAAATCGTCAAAAATAGGTCATTTGCAAGACTTTTGCAAAAAACAATTAATCTCGAAAGGCTTAACGACAAATAATGATACATGTAAGTGAATGTAACTTACCCTCACGCTCCATCGCTCGTCTGATGAATCGACCAATCGGCTGCATGACACCACTAACGCAAATGTCCATCGGCGGAGTCTTTAACGGGTTGTTATAGAGACGCAGATCCTTTAAACCTGATAGGTTATCGAAATTTTCCGGAAGTGACATCAATGAGTTATTATTCAAATGAAGCACTTTGAGATTTTTTAGCTCACAAAGAGCCTCTGGTAGTACACATATGTCGTTGTAGTCTGCTACAAAGGACTGAATGTTCTTCATGCCGCTGATGGTATTTGGGAGGGTTCTCAATGAGTTATTCGATACGATTAGATAGGAAAGTCCAGAGAACTCAACCTCATCCGGAAGTGACGGAGTCGGGTGTCCGTTTTTCTGATCATACTTCAGACGTTCAAGATTCGGTATAGCAAACACAATTTTTGGAAATTGTAAAAACTGGTTGTTTGAAATATCCAAATCAGCTAGTTCGTTCATTCCTTCAAATTCCTCAGGAATGTCGTCAAGTAGGTTGTCAGAAAGATCTAGAACTTCAAGGTTCTTGATGCCACAAAACTCCGGGTCCAGACTTCGGATCCGGTTATTGCTCAAGTTAAGAACACGCATTCGTTCAAATCTGGTAACTTCGTTGGGTATAGCCTGCAGCTGGTTGTGCCTCATGTCCAAAACCTCCACCCCCTTGAGTGAACACATCGACCTCGGAAACTCCGTGAATGCATTTCTGCTGAGATTTATCTGTTTCATTTTACTCATATTCCCAAAATCTTCCGGAAGTTGTGAGACTTTATTTCCGTCAGAAAGAAATATTTCCAGACCATGAAGAGAACTGATAGCTGGAGGAAGTACCTCGAATGCATTGTCTGATAACACTAAAGAATGTAAGCGTCGCAAATTCTCCAGTTCAACCGGAAGGTCGGAAATCTGGTTCTTCAACAAGCTCAGAACCTCCAGATTAGAGCACCAGCAGAGATTCTCCGGAATTTCATTGATGCAATTATTCCCAACATATATCTCCTTGAGGTTGTACAAATTGGATATGTTATCCGGGATTCTCTTTATTCTGTTATTCTCCAGACCTAAAACCTCTATCAAATTGAGGTCACAAAGTTCATCCGGAATGACTTCGATCTGGTTATTGTTTAGTCCTAAAACTGTCAGATTTTTGAGATTTCCAATTTCCGGTTGTATTGCCGTCAATTTGTTCCCACTCAGAGCAAGTTCCGTCAGAGTTTCCATCCAATATACTTGAATGGGGACAAACTCAAACTCATTATCATCCAGCAGAAGTTGCTCAAGGCACGTGAAGTTTTCTGTTTCTCTCGGTAGGTTTGTTATATGGTTTCCGGATAAAGCGAGTCTACGAAGATCTTCTATCTTACACACTTCTGGTGTGACAAAGTCGAGTACATTTCTCTCCAATGCAAGCACCTTCAGACTTTTGCAATGACCAATTGTGTTTGGAAGTTCGGAAATTCTGTTTTCGCTCAGGATAAGATATTCGAGTTGCTCGAGATAGCCAATCTGTGCCGGAATATGAGTCAGTCTGTTCCCGTGGAATACCAACTCGCGCATGTCCAGAAGACTTGCAACATCCGGTCGTATTTCAGTGATCTCGTTATTAGAGAAATCTAGCACGCGTAGATGATAGAGAAGATATATGCTACTAGAAATGACGCCAAGTTTATTGTTTGGCACTTCGAGAATCTCTAGATTTACTAGCTTCTCTATGTCGTCCGGAAGACTCGTGAGACCGTTGTCTCCAAGCATCAAATGTGTGAGCTTTTTGAATTCAAATACGCCTTCCGGTACGACCATCAACATCTGTTCGTTCAGGTCAAGTGTCACACTTTGTCCGTCATCGTATAAGTAGTCTTCTAGGTTGAGCGGTTCAGGTTCCCGTTCCGGTTCTTCCTCCACTTCTGTAACTTCCTGTGACGATTCTCCGACGCCATTAGGAACATCGGGGTTCTCCTGTAGAACGTCCTGATCCTCCGGAGGTCCCACGGGATCCGCCGATCCTTCCATATCTGTAAATTCGTAAAAATAACTTCACAATAAAAATAAAATTATTCCACATTAATAATTATGATATTAATAACACTATCTTAACTAAATAAGAGTGATTTTCTTCCGCAGTGTGTATGTCCGCTGCAAATCTTAGGATGCAAAACGAAACCTAGCGGAGGAAAATAGTACTAAGGCAGATATGAGCCTGACCATAGCTAACAGAATATTTCTGCAACATTGAGCAGACTCTGTCGTGAACAAAGAGAACATAAATACTCAATAATGCACACAACTGAAAGAAATGGCGAACAAGAAAATTATGTTCATTAAGCCATCAACCGATTATACAAAGCAACTTAATTATTTTATATCTTTTCTTTCCTTACCAGTTTTCTTTACCTTTTTGAGAACACAACCTCTGATTTGTCCCTTTAGCCGATTCGCCGACACTTTTAATGACACAATATCTCTAAGCACATTTTGCGAAGGGTCTCCACTTACCCACTTCCTTTGCTCGGAAACAGGTATTCAACTGACATGAAAATCGATACAGAACCCAATTTAAAATACGATTCTGTGTGTGCTATAATAGTGATAACCCTCTGGTGACCTCTGGCTTAATCGATTACTACCGAGATTAGATTTCAACAATTTCCATACGATTCAACTTCGGAGAAAAACCTTCCATTTGTTTTTCTGACTTGCGTTTGTAAAGAAGTGTCGCTGAAGAATCGTATTGAGCGTTCGATATTGAATCCTGGGACTATAACAATGCAATACACCATAGCGCTGAACTTCACAGTAGTAGGCCGAAAACATTTGTCGTTTCAAACAGTCATATATCGAATGTTTGTCAATTATAGACTTGTTTTGAGGTGAATACGTGGTTATATGATCCTGAGAAAGACATACTAACTGAGACGAAGTCTAAGTTAATACCACTTCTCATACCGTCATTATTACCGTTTATCACATAATGTACTGTGCTTTGTAGTGAATATACCTCGTTTAGGTATTAACCCATGCAATATGACCTCTCAGCCCTGTGATTGGTTGTAAGTTTCAATTGTTTCAATTGTGACGTCACGCCTAAGACAAGATCATGACGTCACAGACTTACGCACTGGAGTCAAAATTGCGTCTTTTTACATTTCAAGGTCGCATGGAAATTGTTGTTTTACACGAATAAATGCCACAAATCTTGATTATGTGATAAAAGGGATCTTACACTCGTTTTCATTTCATATGAAATTTCTGAACCTCGTCACGAATTTTTCACTTGAAGATCCTATATATATTATAGAACTCGAAATTAAGGTCTTTAATAGTGTTATATTAGATATATCATTATGCTGTAAATATCATTAAATAAGATGGAGTGTTAAATGGCATCGGGACAAAAAAAATGTTTCTTTTGAAAAGAGGCTTGTGAAGTTTAACTCGGGGTGATAGGTGGCAGTATATTCTACATTATGTATTTGCCGATGGGTTATATGCTCTAAGGTCCTTTAATATTCAAAACCATCAATGGCGAAAGTGCCACTAGGACTATTGCTTCCAAGGTGGCGTCGTAGATTGTGAAGCATAGAAATAGTACGAGTGGCGACAGAGATTAAAATGACCGGTCGTTTCTGTCAGAACCTGAAACTTAAATTCCATGTCAAACTTTCGAGCATTTTATTCGGCATTTTAATTAACCAAGATAAATAAGCATCCGCATGCTACAGTCATAATACGGATGTATTCATGTAGTCTGGTCGAAAACAGAAGTCACGTGTCTCTCCGGTCATCCACAACAGTCATAATACGAATGTATTCATGTGGTCTGGTCGGAAACAAAAGTCACGTGTCTCTCCCGGTCATCCACAACAGTCATGCATGCTACAGTCATAATACGGATGTATTCATGTAGTCTGGTCGAAAACAGAAGTCCCGTGTCTCTCCGGTCATCCACAACAGTCATAACACGGATGTATTCATGTGGTCTGGTCGGAAACAAAAGTCACGTGCCTCTTCTGGTCATCCACAACAGTCATAATACGTTGTCTGGTCGGAAATAGAAGTCACGTGTCTCGCCCGATCCTCCACAACAGTCATAATACGGATGTATTCATGTTATCTGGTCGGAAACAGATGTCACGTGTCCCTCCCGGTCATCCACAACAGTCATAATACGGATCTATTCATGTGGTCTGGTCGGAAACAGAAGTCACGTGTCTCTAACGGGCATCCACAACAGTCATAATACGGATGTATTTATGTGGTCTGGTCGGAAACAGAAGTCACGTGTCTCTAACGGGCATCCACAACAGTCATAATACGGATGTATTTATGTGGTCTGGTCGGAAACAGAAGTCACGTGTCTCTAACGGTCATCCACAACAGTCATAATACGGATATATTCATGTGGTCTGGTCGGAAACAAAAGTCACGTGCCTCTTCTGGTCATCCACAACAGTCATAATACGTTGTCTGGTCGGAAATAGAAGTCACGTGTCTCGCCCGATCCTCCACAACAGTCATAATACGGATGTATTCATGTAATACGGATGTATTCATGTGGTCTGGTCGAAAACAGATGTCACGTGTCTCTCCGGTCATCCACAACAGTCATAACACGGATGTATTCATGTGGTCTGGTCGGAAACAAAAGTCACGTGTCTCTTCTGGTCATCCACAACAGTTATAATACGTTGTCTGGTCGGAAATAGAAGTCACGTGTCTCGCCCGATCCTCCACAACAGTCATAATACGGATGTATTCATGTGGTATTGTCGGAAACAGAAGTCACGTGTCTCTCCCGGTCATCCACAACAGACATAATACGTCGTCTGTTCGGAAACAGAAGTCACGTGTCTCTCCCGGTCCTCCACAACAGTCATAATACGGATGTATTCATGTGGTCTGGTCGGAAACAAAAGTCACGTGTCTCTTCTGGTCATCCACAACAGTCATAATACGTTGTCTGGTCGGAAATAGAAGTCACGTGTCTCTCCCGATCCTCCACAACAGTCATAATACGGATGTATTCATGTGGTCTGGTCGGAAATAGATGTCACGTGTCTCTCCCGGTCCTCCACAACAGTCATAATACAAATGTATTCATGTGGTATTGTCGGAAACAGAAGTCACGTGTCTCTCCCGGTCATCCACAACAGTCATAATACGTCGTCTGGTCGGAAACAGAAGTCACGTGTCTCTCTCGGTCCTCCACAACAGTCATAATACGGATGTATTCATGTAGTGTGGTCGGAAACAGAAGTCACGTGTCTCTCCCGGTCCTCCACAACAGTCATAATACAGATGTATTCATGTGGTATTGTCGGAAACAGAAGTCATGTGTCGCTCCCGGACATCCACAACAGTCTTAATACGGATGTATTCATGTGGTCTGGTCGGAAACATAAGTCACGTGTCTCGCCCAGTCATCCACAACAGTCATAATACGGATTATTCATGTGGTCTGGTCGGAAACAGAAGTCACGTGTCTCTCCCGGTCATCCACAACAGTCACAATACGGATGTATTCATATGGTCTGGTCGGAAACATAAGTCACGTGTCTCTCCCGGCCATCCACAACAGTCATAATACGTCGTCTGGTCGGAAACAGAAGTCACTTGTCTCTCTTGGTCATCCA
The DNA here is from genome assembly GCF_002113885.1 of Mizuhopecten yessoensis. Classification (NCBI taxonomy): domain Eukaryota; kingdom Metazoa; phylum Mollusca; class Bivalvia; order Pectinida; family Pectinidae; genus Mizuhopecten; species Mizuhopecten yessoensis. The sequence continues at coordinate 109,703 of NW_018408188.1, read as the reverse complement.
CAACAGTCATAATACGGATTATTCATGTGGTCTGTTCGGAAACAGAAGTCACGTGTCTCTCCCGGTCCTCCACAACAGTCATAATACGGATGTATTCATGGGGTCTGGTCGGAAACAGAAGTCACGTGTCTCTCCCGGTCATCCACAACAGTCATAATACGGATGTATTCATGTGGTCTGTCCGGAAACAGAAGTCACGTGTCTCTCCCGGTCATCCGCAGCATAAATTAAAATCATTTAATTTCCATAAATATTTCAAAGCACGGCTCCGTTTCTCAAGGACATGAACTTACCAAAGGAACCAAGGCAGGTGTAGGTATATATCTTGTATTTGATAATTGTCTCTCGACGCGCAAAACATATTGATCTAACTCATGATTTAGTATTATATCCCTGGGCGATTGTTTACATTGTATAAAGTGTGTGGGTAAGTTGAGTTTAACAATATTTATTGGCAAATAATTCAAATAGTGGATTGGGGTCGAGTTGTTACAGTTTATAACCAATATGTGATTATATATATAATGTACAATACATCCGACAATGCATTATCGACGCTATTTGCCACATTTTGGTATACACTGTATACGTACTGTACAATTATTATTTTTACATGCTTAAAGGCCTATCAGCACAAGAGGCCATTAGGGCCAATAAAAGGTCGACAAAGACCGATGCAAAATAAAAATATAAAACAAACGTCAAGGTAAAAGACAAACGTAAAGGTAAAAGACAAACGTCAACTTGAATATTGAAAGTGGCTATGGTTACTCATATTAGACCTACAGCTTTCAGATATTTTAAAATTGTAGAGAGGGTTATTTTTTTCTAAATAAGATTTTAGTAAACGGTTTACAGGGTTTGTTTACATCAATAACCATATCGTGGTATACTAGCATGTATCGTCGGATACCAGTGAGTAGCGGAGTGAAATCAGACGTGGGTATCCGACGACGGCTAACATGACCAAGGTTTAAACTCTTATTCACTCTTCTAAAACGTCCTTATAAAGTGTTTATTCTACAAACTGCGAAGACAAATATGTAACCCTATGGAGAATATTTAAAGTTTGAATTTTAATTCATATATTTTTAGAAGATATTTACCATAGTAGTCTAGTGGCATGATACCAGGCTCCTGACCGATGGGTTGCGGGTTCGAGTAACGTCACGGCACTGTGTTATATCTTTGAGCATGATACTTTACTCCGCTTGTTCTTGTCTACTCAGCTGTAAATGAGTACGTGGTTGGGCAGTGCTAGAATTGTTGAATGCTAGCTGTTAGCGCCGAAATGGCAACACCGGCTGTACGTATCCTCCCCAGGGAGTTGAGACAGATAATGGCTGGTTGCAAATGCCCTATAACCACGGATAATAATTTGTGAACCGCTTTAAGACGACCTACGAACTAGGTTGTGATAAAGAGATATTTAAGAACCTCAAATTGTTATTATTTATTATAAGTTTATAAGTTATTTCTCGACAATGATCGGCTTATACTGGTATCAGTCAAAGTGTACGGCTTAATTTCAGGGACAAATGTACCTGTTGTGTGAGTGATCGTTTTGAATGCGACTTCATTTTATAACTCACTGTAAATCAATTTATGAATATGAGTTTTGAGTATATTCATGTATATTATCATGTGATATAGAGTGGTGATTGGAGGTATACAGGTGAGCAATTGATTAAATAGGCCGACATAGACATCAGAAGTACGACAGTGCTGGGACACCATAATTGCTGTTTGATTTCTTTGTATATGGCTGACAGTAAATCGCGTCATTATTTACACGTTTTATGGCACAACTAATGGCTTTTAATATTTCCAAACACAGGGACTAGTTAATGGACTATTAAAAACCGATAACTGTATTCGCGTCAAAAAGTATAGAGACCGCCCGAATATTATATTTGAAAAGATACAAATTTTCATCGATATTTAAAATATTATGATCATTATCCTTTTTACATACATAACTATAAACTATAAAATCTTACAAATTAATTATAATCCATCTTAATTAACAAGTCCCTGTGTTTTTTACTACATGGTATACCATGGGGTCTATTTTTCACAGCATTATTAGCTTGTAGATGATTTAACGCCAATCGTTCAGGTAGTATATGTTTTGAACAACAATTAAATTCGAAAATATAAACATTTTATAAGGAATTAAACTATTGGTCCGACAACAAAAACAGACAATAATAATAATGATATTTGTTTACCTCCACACATTTCTCAAAAATATGATTTTGAAAATTTGTATTAAAATCTGATAAAGCTATCCATACTTTGAGTAGCCGGGTCACGTATATGTGTGTTGTCTCCGCCCAGGTGTGTTTTTGGTATGTCATTAATTAGGTAGACCCGAAAACCTTTTCATTGTATAAACATATCACGTACCATACTTTAGATGGAATCGATATACATATTTATATACATCTATTATGTATATATATGTTGTATATACGTATTGACCCGTTTTAATATCATCTATAACTGTCATTTAATCTCCTTTGATACAATATTCAATACGTACATAAATGAACAGCTACGCATTTATTTGTAAAAAGGTTTAGATATTGTCGTAGTCAAAGCCGACCTCAGTCTATAAATGAAACGAAGTTTTTGCCTTGTTCATACACAAACGTGAGCGGTGGCGGCTTAAATGTTCAATAAGTACAGAACTACAGCCTTTCACTGCATGTGAAAACCACTATGGAAAGATATTTGTTATAACACATAGCAAACCAAATTTGTTTAAATCGATTTTTTTCCGAACCGTTTGAAAAATAAAATTCCTCGTGTTTAGTTTATCTCATTTAAGTAATTTGAGTCTCAAACCACGTTTTTCGTTTTTGTTGATTTCAGGTTTTAGTGTAAACTTCATTTCGTTTCTTTCATTTCACACATAATTTGAGGAAACTCACAAGTGTTCAACCAGAAGCAGGAAAGAGAAACAAGCTTAGAGTTTATATTAACCCTAATTTCAGGTTTTAGAATATGTTTACGTGGGAACATGCATGTGACTGATAAGCGAAGTATCTTTGATATATATATTTGTAACAGTTTGATGGAATCTATTACACAAAACGCGAAGGATGAACTTCTCCTCTATACCTGAATTCTATCGTGGCGCTGTATATAATGCTGTGCCTGTTGATTTGTGTATTTTTATGACTAAAATCGGCTAAAAGGTACAGACAATCATCCTTTCATTAAATGCAAGAGTGTGTGATGGTTATAGTATAATGTGATTTGACCCATCTGTGTTGCCGTTTTGTTTTGATAAAATGCTTAAAAGTTGGAAAGTTTAAAGGCTGTCGGATGTAGGTTAAGTGGTGCTTTGGCAGCCCTATCTACTGTCTCATTTCCACTTAATCCGACGACTGGGAATCCAAATTAAAATCAGGTGACAGAACAATAAAACCCGAGGGATAGTGGTATCGTTGGTAAATGTATTAAAGTTCCGGGTTTTGTTATTTTAAAGTGCAGACAGTGAGTCGGAGCAGATAATTGATATTTCCGTGTTGTTTATTTGTCGGTGTTATCTAAATCAAGATCAACTGCAATAACGTTCCCATCTAAACGAAATTTGCGATGATATTCGCTATACACTAAATCACGTTTGTAAACATAAAATTGAAGACCAGTGCAGCTTTTTACTTGGCGATCATTAACATGTATACTTGACTGATATAGAGTGGGAAACACTTATGATAAATATGGCTGGAAATATCAGAGGAATGGTATGTGAGATGGAGAGTTTTCTATAATTAACCTATTGATGTATATATAAGTGTATACGTATATATGTAAAAGATGTATGAGGAATAGGTATTGTAGTGAACCTTTGATATTATGAATTATATAATGCAGTTATATGAATGTCGAATACGTCATTATTTAATACATTTACTTCTCAAAACTATGTTTATATGTAAATTAAGACACATTTTGTAAAACTGTTTTGACATATGAAATCTCCTAAAGGAGGAAATAAAGAATGTCTGTCTGTCTGTCTCCAAGTTGTGGAAATTGGAGAGGTATTACTCTTATAGTAACAACAGCTAAAATAATGGGAAAAGTCATCTCAGAAGGAATGCAAATGAAGTGTATAAGAACCTTAGAAGTGAACAAGATGGATTCAGAGCAGGGCCAGGAACAACTGAACAGGAAACAAGGAAGACCAATAGAAACCTGGAGAAGGACAGTAGAGGAGGAAATGAAACACCTAGGCTTCTCATCATGGTCAGACGCTGCAAAGAAGGCAGCAGATGGGATGTTATGGATAGGACTTGTTCATGGCCCTATTCTCCACTTGGATAGAAGGAACTAATGGTGTTTTCTTTTTATATCAGATTTTTTTTTTTATATAAATTTCAACCTATTGTTTAAAACAGTAATACATTCCTTAAATTGAAAAAATATAATTGAGATGTGCGATTTAGCAATGGCAATATGGAGATATTGTCATCTTCACAAGTCATACATGTACACATACTTAACGTGTAACAGATAATTAATGTATACGTCATTTACAGGCCTATTGTAACGCCACTTTTTTTTTTTTACCTTNTTTTATACATCATATTACTCTCTACACATCAACAAAGTATCATGCCCCTGTGGTCCTAACTACCTAAATATGTTGTCATACTGACACGTTGCCGGACCTCTAAGTCCACTGATCTGTTAAAACGAAATTGGTTTCTGATTTAGGCTGACGTATATGTTGTGCTGTACGTCTGTATATGAAGATAGATAAACACTATTGAATTACACCTGACATCAAATCATGAACCGTTTTAAATTACAAACGTGTCCAGCATACGATTTACCTGTTAATATCAAAACAAATATTCACCACCGAAACCTTGGTATGTTAATTTGATTTTATCTATATCTTCTAACACAGTAACTTACTGTAGTATCAATGACTCTTCAGTATGCGATTGATTTCCCTTTATATATATATGCAGAAAGCTTTCAAATAATTCGCTAATGGAGACGTCTTTTTAAAATTATTTATTCTAATGGCTACATATATACAGGTTTCAATGAGACCGGTAACATTCAGGTAGCTGGCATAATAATTGAAATACATGAAAGTAGGAGACGGAGAGTGATCAAATATTTCAGACTTGTGAGTCCAAAATCTGGGTGTTAAATTTATAACTAATTTGATTATTTGCTTGTAAAATTATACTTTATGCAGAGTACGTGCTTTATTTGACATGGATAAATGTCAATCGATCATCATGCAACATCTATATATGGGTAGCTCAAATGAAGAGTTTTTTAACCGATGATAAGAGAATGTTAATTGCATTTCATTAATATATCGTATATTTTAATTTCAAATTCACAGCTATTGTCAAATATATAGACAGGTGCCCCAATTAAAATTCTTCTATTTTAATGCCAGCAATTGAAATGCTTTTTATTTTAATGACAGATTAATATATGAAATGAGTTCAATTAGGCGCACCTTCGCTAGAAATGCATATGCACGTGTATATACACATATATGTATGTGTGTTTACGTTTTGTCTACACACTTGTATACACGTATACATATACATAGCCGTAATTACGCTATATATGTACAGTACTGTATTGACACTTTCAAGAACAGTTGTATTACGATTTTAACTGACCTGCAAGCGTTCATTAAAACATATATTGCTGTAGCAACATACCTTTCTCTTTCATCTAACTGTATTCGACACCCACATATGTTCCGATAAAGTTGGATAAGCCGGTGAAGTCCCCCTTTTAATCACCGAGGACGCTTTAGGTTGCCAAGTGCGAATAACGCGATCGGCGATAAGTCTGCGTGAAGTAGCGAGAAGTGGGAGTATTCACGCGCATGACCGGAACTGTAAAAACTATCAACATGGCAGCCACCTAGTTCGGCGAAACTGACGATGTTATGCAAATTGATCGAGTCGATTTTTGGCAATGAATATTGATTATTTACAACTTTAAAACTATTTTGCATGAAGTAGTATTAGTCTAAAGCGTAAGTAACATTTAATTTTAAACATAGGACATTGCCTAATCGGTTTGATTTTATACGAAATCAAGGAAGTGTATTTTGTAGTTCAGTTTTCATCATTTGGACCACTCCCCCTTACATGCTCATGTAAAATACCTTTGAATTTAACATTGAAGTTCAAACATCACTGACAACGAAATGGACAGGTCCCACATACACATGTGTTTATCAAAGTCTCGAAAATATAGTATTTACCGCTTTCAATTCGGATAAATCAAACACAATTGCGAAATTTGACATCTGACAGCAACATGAAAATGATAACTTTTGCTTACGTTCGTGGAAAGGATAGATCTTCTGTTTCACAACGTATAACCGCACAAGACAACTTATGTAGATGACACTAACAGGTTGTTCCTAGGGGGCATTTCAGAAACCATAATTGATGTTGTCAGCTCTCCCTGATACAACACTATGCTGCTCCTAGGAATCCTATCTTTTCATTTTCTGTTATACCCACTCTTTTCGGCGGTTTATCATTGAGTACGTGTGGTTTGCTCATTGTCATCAAGTGGAATGTGGTCGGGGGTTGTTGTGTGCAGGGTGTTACCTCTGAGTGGCCCTATTATCTGTAGAGCCATTCGTGAAATGATTATAGTTGTTTCAAGGACACAAAAACTAACACCAAACAAATAGTTATTGAAATTTTAATTCAAGTTGGCAGATTTTTATTTTCCATTCATATACCAGAAGATATTTTAAGTGACAACCCATGACTGAAAAAGTAACTTCTATAATTTAAAATAGCTACATTAGGCCTTCTGATATAACCTGTTATCCAATCATTACAAAAATCATTCCTGCAAAAAGGAAAGTTAATATTTTATAAATTTATATAACACAGGAAATTCAATACCAGATGTATTTTCAGAGTTTGTCAGTATTTTGGTATGCTTTCATAAAATGGGATTTTAGCTGGCTTAACCCAGATCTATGTTTACATATTTACACAAGGCATGCATATCTCACTATTTCTGATAAGATTATCCCTGATACGCAGTAGGTATTTATTTGTTATTGATTAAATAGTTTATAAAATGGTTTATCAAGGGATTTTGGGAAATGGACTCTGAGATGAAATTGGGGAAAAAATCATCAACATTTGTCATAAGAACCATTTTGGGGAATTAAATTGATCATTATAACAATTCTGACTTCAGGAAACAATTATGTTTAGTTTTATGAAAGCTTATTTGTATGGCAACACAATCATCCTGTCCTTCCTACATATGCTGTCTTTTGAGAACCTCTGTCACTAGTGAGCAAAGGAATTAATCAAAATTTATGCATTTAAACATTTTTAGATTTCTCAGTTGGGAATTCAAAATGGACAAATTAATAAAAATGATACTCTTTCGGTTGAGAATGGTCCGTTTAGATAAACCATTAATATCAAAAGTATCATGATAAACCCCTGGAATTAGTTTATATATAGATACTGATTTTTTAATTTTCAATTTTCTTATCCTGACCAGACTTTACTTTCTGTCTTATAACTTTGCTTAATATCAACTTGCATAACTTTACGAAAAGATATTATAAATTCACTCAAATTAAGCAATTAATAATTTATGCAAACAATATTTTTTTATCAATAGGATTAAGAATCAGGGATTGAGAAGTTTCGTAACTCCGGTATCAGCGATTAAAAATCTCTACTCTTTAACAAGATAGTTATATGCATTAACAATAATCCATTTTGTAATTAAATACTTACAGGTGTTCAATTCAAACCTTGATCATGAAATCAACCCAATCAACCCAATCAACCCAATACTTGGAATTAAAAAAAAATCTTGATTTCCGGCATTCATTTTCAAATTTTCGTTTTTTTACAAATGATTATGTATCGAATTGTTGATAAAAAGACAATATCTCTAACATGATTTCTTATTCAAATAACTCCATCTTGTTGGCAACTACAATTGATTAATACTTTTTTGTTTCAGAAATCCCCCAAGATGGGTTCCATGAAGGATAACAAGGATATAGCTTGCTATTTCATTACCAAGCACTCATGGAAAGGGAAGTAAGTATGGCGTCTCACAGCTATCTTATAACCAAGCACTTAATATGGAAAGGGAAGTAAGTATGGCGTCTCACAGCTATCTTATAACCAAGCACTTAATATGGAAAGGGAGAGTGTAGCACTCATCCACTGAACAGATACTGTGTTAAAATGTTAGATTTTATTTTTTGAATACTTTTTTAAAAACTGTAAAACAATTTTAAAATTCCAAACACCTTTAAACAAGAAATCTTGTGGAAGGATCAAACTACATGTATTTAGGAATGATAAAATAATTTGTTTCTTATAACATTGAATTTTTTAGGTACAAGAGGATTTTCTCAGTTGGAACACTAGGAATTACAACATATAACCCCCAGACTTTGGAGATTACAAACCAGGTAAGTCAGCAGGGGGTTCTATTTAGTCTAAAATGTATCATGATTTAACACATCACATCTCCAGCAAACACACAGGCATACACACATAGGGAGATAGGCGCCTACAAGGTGGCATAGGACTAGTAGTTTGCGCCTGATAAGGCAGCTCCTGCAAATTCCTCAAAATTGTATTGATTAATGTATGCTAATTGTATAAATTGTATATCTACGTACTGTTAAGTGGCTTATGTTAGCTACAAAGGGTGCTATATCAAATGTTGTATATTATTATTATTATGATTTATATTTCTATAAAAGAGATTTAGACTTTTTTCACAGCTGATAAAATAAAATAAAAACACCAGTTTGATAGTTTTTCTCTACATTTTTTCCTTCGAAAGAAACTCGGCAAATGAAAGATTACTACAATGAAACTAGGTCTTTTTGAAATTAACTAAAAAATAAAGTTGACTGAACTGAGACTGGTATTGTTTTGCTGTTGGTTTTATTGTGATTCTTCCGATGTAGAACGTATCCCGAAGTAGTGGGCTACAGTTGTTGTTCCGAAATACTCAAAATTCTTTGACAGACTGGCGTTTTGATGTTTTTGATTTTGATTTCCACAGTGGGCATATGAGGAATTCATTAGCATTGCACCAAATGTGAGAGCTCCTACCAACAATGAGTTTACCATCACCATGAAGAAGGGTAAAAAGACAGACTCAATGAAGTTTTCCACAGATCACAGGCCTGATCTCCTTACTGAAGCATTGGTAGGTTGAAGACCTTCTTTCTTTTTCCATGTACTTTACATTGTGTCAATAATTGATTTTATCTTCAGATGTATATAGAGGTGTATTATAGGTGTAAATATTTCCCCCTAAAGGTATTTTTTAGTCTGGAAATAGTATAATTAAATATGCATAACCAGATTTATTTAGGAGTTCAAACAAGTATTCAAAATTCAGGTCACTTTCTTTTGTCTGTCTTTTTCATCCAAGGTATGATTTCAAAATTACTTTATTTATTAATTTAAGAAATATTTGAATAAACAAGTTGACTTTGGTTTTCATTTTATTCAACAGAAATTTAGTGGCAGGTTTGCTGAAGTCAACAAAACAACAAAGGTAAGCACTTGTTTCAAGTTTTGAAAATTTAGAATAATGTCATATTTTCAAGAATGAGTTCTGAATTACGAAATGTGACTGAAGGACTACCAATATATGTACCAGGTATATCAATTTTTTTCATGTTGATTTTTATAGATTTGCTTTTTACCTTTTTCATTGAGGTTATTTCATGAAAATTAAAACATGATTTTTTTTATTGATTTTTTTCATTTGACAGAGATTCAATGCTTTCAAATGTCACTGGTCAGAAAACCGGGTCCCAGTGATTCTAGAGGTCAATCAGGGGTCACTGGATCAGATTGACCAGTCCAACAACAGGAGGCTGTGCTCATATTTGTACAAAGACATGGAAGGACTGGCCCAGGTACCTCTTCTTTCGTCATCACAACTTTCAGAAAATTTACACAATATACTTTCACTTTCACTTTCTCTGAATTTATTTTAATATGCTAATATGCTTTCACTTCCCATAATATAATCCACAATACACAGAGTATTTTCACTTCCTATATAGTTATCATAATGTTAAAATTACAATACAGTCATTGAATGATAATCTAGCTGTAGAGAATTCAAAAAGAGTCCCCTGGTCCTCTCCAGATTTCTGTTTCATACATTATGGATTCTTATTTATTTAAACAAGAAAACCAGCCTCAATACGTACGTGTCAGCCATTTACAGTACAGATGTATAACAGATTTCATTTGACTGCATTGACCTTCAGCCAACCCCATGTGATTTTAATAATGACAATACAACAAATCCCTTCAGAAAACTATTAACATCTCCACAATTTCGGACTACCTGAAAGCTGTAAATCTGTTCCGAAGGATGTTCTTAAGCTAAGTCACTTTTTAGAATTATTTTTTTCATGTATGAAAAAGAGTTTTGATGTCGTTACTTTCAAAGTTTTGATTGTGTGATGTTATTTACTTTACAACATTTTGTTGACTATTAAGTTAGGTGTAATGACCTTTTCTGTGCCCTATTGGTGTTGATTTCATTGTGAGTCTACATTAGAAAAAACCTTTTGATTGAATGAAACCAATTGTAAATACTATATTGACAGGTGTCGGATTATCCAGGGGGAGTGGCGATCATTCACGGAGGATTCAGTCGCTTGGTGTGTACACATAATTTATTTACATAATATGAATATATTACAAGAAAATTTATATGCAGATTGATACTGGTACTTTAAAATGTGCATTGAATGTTATACAACTATTATGGACTTTTGTGATGACGAATATGTGGCTAAGCGTTCTCCAGCAGCAATCTTCTCTTGTCATCATGTTCCGGTCTAACTGCACATGGGCTTTGACAGGTTGCAGGGAATTTCCATATATACTGTATAACATAAACTGTTCGTTGCGTATAAATTTTCGTTGTTTTCGTGGTTGCTATGGAACCACAAATATAAATACAACAAATATTTCTACAACTCGAAAGAATATACACAATGAAAGTTCTAAAATGTACTTAATTTGCGGCAAATTTACAATTCCGGATACCATATCAGACTGTGTTCCTATTCCAGTTTATATACTGATTTCGCATTTCCGTGTGATATTGACAAAGCGATTCACAAATGAATATTTTAAAATAATTGAGCAATTCCTTTAAAAATATAGGTATGTTTTACTGAAATGGATATGTGGTATCAATGTGTCGTATAAATATCATTAGGAATGATTAATTACGTATATGACCAATAAAGTGAAATGGTAGGCCTACTTAGCATCACGAAAGCAGGTCAGTGTTTTCTTAGCATGATGTGAACACTCCCATCGCAATTATATTTACTTTAATTATTATAATTGTTTGACATGAACATAGAAGTATGATGAGTGTGAATCTTTATCATTTTAAAACATACTGCAAACGTGTTATGTTGGTGGTGGATCAAAGATTCTCGGAATGGTGGATATATTTCGTTGTACGTGGCTGGCAACAAAAATTAATACATTTCCTTGAAGGGGAAGCACGAAAGTTTGTACCCACAAAATAATTTGAAAGCTCCAAATCACGAAAGAAAGTATACACGAACATTTCATGTCATACAGTAGGTTATTTTAAGAAATCAATATTCACCGGATAACCAGTCTACATGACTTGTTGAGGACTGGTCACGTGAATAGGATCCGGCCAATGTGATTGTGAGGAAATTTTCAAGCATATCAAAAATGAAAATAAAGCATACAGATATTCTATAATGAGTTCTCCTTGTTAATTTAAGAAATATAAAAAGGAAAAACAATTGTTATGTTTGGTAAATGACCATTTTACATCTGTAAAGCATTTTTAACAGAAATTTCTTGTAAACTGTTTGTTACCTTCCTTGTAGCACCTCTTCGCTCTGGAGCAGAAAGATGAACTTATCAAGCAAGTGATGGAGTCAGCTGCAGCTTACGTCGGGATCGCTGTGAAACAGCGACGCGAACCAATCACAACAGAACAGTTCCTCCTCAACCGGATGGGAAAACACAGGTAACAGTACAGTAACTGTTGTATTGTAGTTATAATGTTTAAATTGATGATAAATTGATAGTGAAGTCTAAAATAATAATAGTCTTGTTCAACCAGACTCTTGTTGTCTGCGCAAGCTAGGCCGAACAGAGAGTCTTGTCAAACCCTATGATATCTTTTTTGTGAAGTCATAACAAGGCTTACCAGAATTCTGGTAAACAATTTCACCCTTTTCAACTTTTGAAGTCAGAATTTGAGTGGCGCAAAATTGCATTGAATATTCAATTCATGAAAAAACTTACCTGTTCATGCATTCATGAAGTATCCGTGTTTTCATTGGATATTTTACAATAATTCATGAAGCCAACTAGATTATTAACACAAGTCAAGCCAGATTACCTGAGTGAGAAACTGTAGTGTTTTGAATGGTGTACAGGTAAAATCTTGCTTGTTTTGCATGCCTTTTTCCAAACCTCAGGCAGCCTTGTTGGCTTTGCGCTCAGTTATGATTTATTCAGTGGAAATATATGGCATTATTCTGGAGATTCAACACATTTTCTTAATTTTTTTTTCGATAAAAGTGAATAATTAGATAGTTCAGGAATGCATGTACAGGTAAGTTTTTTCCTTAAGATCATTATCCTTTGAAATGGTTATACAGCGTTAACATAACGTCCGGAAACGTAAGTCAAAACACTGCCCTCTGGTGATGGTAATTTTAAAGTTCTGTGTTTGACTAGACTCTTGAATTACAAGTGATCAAGAGTCTGGTTGAACAAGACAAAAATAATAAATAAAAAATTGTTAAACATTTATCAAAATTTGTATAGTTGGTTATGGGAAAAACCTATGATTTTGGTAGATCAAATGTTTCATACTCGAATTCCCTGCCCTACCCCTGACCCATATATATTTGCTGTATAGCCCTTATACAGATAAATTTGTATTCCTGGTAACTATCATCAAACCACTAATGTAAGGGTTAAAAATGAACTTTTGATCATTTTGTTTTACAGACATTTAGTACTTTAAAGCTATTCTTTTATGTTTTTGAAACAAAAGTTTCCTTTTTAATCATAGCCCTTGTTTTAGTTTTGACATGCAGGTAAATGTAAGCTTGAACATGTTCTCAATTTCAATTTTGTTGACTCAAGGAAGCAAAGTTATAAAAAAAGCATATTGCTGTGAAATGAATAATTTTTCTAGATGAGTTGGAGCCTGTTTCTATCAGGTAAAAAGACATAATATTTCTTCCTTCTCTGTTTTTACAGTTCTGATGAAGCGCTGACGTCCTATGCTGAGTTCACAGTGCAGAAGATTTCCCAGCGTCACTCTGACAATGTGAGACGGACCCTGTGTTTGTCGGAGACGTGTATGGTAGAGAGAGATCCAGCCACGTACAACGTAGTCACTTGTAAACCCCTCTGTGATGTAAGCATGCCTTACAATATCTCTGAACCTTGATGATAATGTTAACAGTGTGCAAAATGAGTGACAACGTTTTGAGAGTGTCTGACAGTTTAAAATATTAATAATTATTGTCAAAAGTTATTGATGTTTGAGAGTTCTGATAATCCTAATTATCTTCAATTTATTATTGTTACATACCAAGAATTGTTGATTTGAAAATAACAAGTTCAGTTTAAACTTTTACTGAAATATCTCAGATTTAGAGAATAATTTCCTCATAATTTTATTTTGTATGCTTTTTTTTCTTCTTCTTCAGATTTTTGCAATAATCCGTGATAGTGAAAACCCACAAAAGTTTAGTATAGAATATGTAAAAGGTGCAATAAGGACATACCTCTCCACTGACAGGTAGGTTACAGAACAGTGTTACCTCCTTCTGCACATACAATTAGGTCACTTGTTTTTTAAGTTCTATACAGATTGAGTGTTTGTCCACAGTTGTTCACTAATATGAAATTGCTCTGAGATACTTTCTAAGACTGCATTAACATCTGTAGATCCTCCATCTGCGACACTCCAGGGGTTACGTTCACTTTTGCTCTCTGCACCCCTGGGATATGTCATAGCAAAATTTAAGGAACTAGGCTAGATATTTGATTGGTCTCCAACCTGACCAATCACTAAGCTGATGACTGTCCTTGAAGATTACATAGGAGAGACACCCGACTTCAAAGCCAGTCAATTTTACCGGCATGCAACCGACAGAATCTTTTGATGTACATCAAAGGATCAAACTAGCCTCTCGTCTTATCCACATTGTGGTGTACACCGAGCCTTCAATTCTGCTATGAAAAATTCAAGGGGTGCAGAGAATGGAAGTGAGCTTAACCCCTGGATATCGAGGATGTAGATCCCCCAGACTTCATCCCAGAAAAAAATGTATTTGAAATTAGACAAGCTTCTCTGTCCACATAAGGAATAGGCCTTTGTGTTGTCTTGTACAAGCGTTTTCTGAAAAAGTAAATGTATTAAATAAAAATCTATAATACGAGATCATTAACTGAAGTGTATCAAAATCTCTTCAATAATTTGAGAAGTAATTTCCAAAAAATTATACAATATTAATAATAATAATTTGAGGTTCTTATATACCGCTTAATCACAACCTAGTTCGTAGGTCGTCTCAAAGTGGTTCACAAATTATTATCCGTGGTTATAGGGCCTTTGCAACCAGCTAATATCTTTCTCAACTCACTGGGGAACATACATCCGGAGCTGCCATTTTGGCGCTAACAGCTAGCATTCAACAATTCCAGCGCTGCCCAACCACATACTCATTTACAGTTGAGTAGACTGGAACAAGCGGAGTAAAGTATCTTGCTCAAAGATACAACACAGTGCCGTGCCGTGANGTTTTGGCACTAACAGCTAGCATTCAACAATTCGTCCTTCCACTAGACTACTGTGTCTCCCAAATACCATGATATTTAATTTCTCAAAGAAATATTCCATTTAAATCTATATAAGTGATGTTTAAAGCTATAAATACCTGTTTGAAGGGGAAGATACTCCTACCTTTGCAAGAGTAACCTATCCTGTGTTAATGGGAAATAGTGGCTGTTTACATGTACAGTGTAGGGAATAATGACTGATGTTACTATTCAGAAATCGTTCATATCAATTATGTCATAAATATATTTCTGATTTTCATTAACAAAATCACAACAGTTATGGTTTGTCAGTAAGTGCTACCAGGCATTTCTGAGGAAACTTCACGACATCTTAAAGATGTTGCTTCTTTAAATATAATTTGCAGGATAATGCAGTATCACAAAAAATGTATATCAAATAATTGAATGCTACATATAAAATTATCACCTGTTTGGTTCCTTTTGTATCGTTGATTGTTGTCGTTTGTTACAGAGATGCTTTGATAGCGTCATTACTAGATGGTGTGAGAGCCTCCGGAAACCGTGACATTTGTGTAAAAATGAAGTTCACACATCGGGGCTATCGACTGGGTAGGTGGTATCATGATATACATACTGTTTGTGAATTTTTATATTGATAGTGACATAAAATAAAATTTATACAACTTCCTTTCAACATGTGTATAAGTGCAAAAATAGTCTAAAAACAGGTGATCATGAAAGTCATTGATTTATGGAATATGTTTGTTGAGAGCTGGGCTTGCACTTTTCCTCTGTGACCTGCCCACATTTTGAGAACAAAATTTAACTTTTATTTATGGGGCCCATCAAATTACTGAATATTATGCATAGAATACACTGATACAGATTTTTAGCTCACCTGCTTCGACCATCGGGATTATGGGATTTTATCCTTATTTAGTCTGGAGCATCAATGGACCAAAGGGGACTCAATTTGGTATAACTGGTGGGTATGACCCCCCCCCCCCCCCCCCAGGTTGCATAGGGGTGGGGCTCTGTTTGAAGTTTGTTCTCACTATATCTCAAATACTGGATGGATCTTTCTGAAATTTCATATGTATTTACAGCACCTACTTCATACCAATTATTTTAAACATATTCAGGTGAGGGATACAGGACCTCTAGGCCTCTTGTTTATGTAAGTCATAAAAATGGTTCATCTCCGGGACAATGGTTGCATCAATTACATTGAATTTAAAAAAGTGGCCTTGAATTTTTTTATAATATTGCATTGAGTGTCAATATATACTAACATGCAACACAAGTGTTGTTTCAATTTAATTGAAATCTGAACCAAGGAAATCTGATCAAGGACTACAACCAAAGTTCAAGTATATATAAGGGTGATCTATTTGATCTTAGTCCTAGCTCAATGTAAGGCAGGGATGCTCTTCATCAATTATCATTTGTCAATGTCACAAATTAGTGCAATTGGTACCTTAGGAGTAGTATCCGTAAATGAACTTTTGAACTTAGCTGTTAATATGACATTATAAGATAATCAAACCAAATCAAACCTAATTAGGAGCAGCATTAGATATTACCCTGGTAAAATACTAGTCAGTTCCTACTGACCCTGTTAGAGAGAATGTCTGCTTAGCTCATACAGAAGTGTCAGACTAGTAAACTAGAGGTTCCGGGTTCTAGGGGGAATCTCTGCTTAGCTCATACAGAAGTGTCACACTAGTAAACTAGAGGTTCCGGGTTCGACCTCTAGTGGAGGCATTTGAAATATTTACGACCCTTTTTACATAGAAATGCTATGGAGCAGTCAGTTCCATTCATTTAGGACCAGAATGTGCACTGTCAACCTGTGGTTATAGTTTAGTGACCCTGACTCATCAATCTTCTTATTAACAGGTCCTTTCACTGTCCCTGTGGACGAGGAAGTAGAAAGCCAGCATTTGAAATTCATGATACAACCAGGTAAGTATGTAATTTTGGTGTTGGTTATACTGAAGGTAGAGAGTCCCATCACTTTTCTACTCTATACTGGCATTTTTCAAAAATAATCCTGTTAATATTTAGGTTATTTTTTTAATATTCATACAAAAACAGTTTAAGGTTGTTGGCCTTTTAAGGAGTTCACTCAAACACTTTGAAATTATTCCCAATAGATAAATGTTTTGATGGATATTATCCTGACTGATAGCGCAGCAGATAAGCTCCCTTCTTTATCATCAAGAGATCCAGGAATCTTATCCGGGTGGAGGAAATGTTTAGCGAGAAAAAATATTATAATTGTAAATCTGTTAATTTTATTTCATATATATAATTCTTGGCTTTTGTAAATTTTTGGCAAGCATTACCAAATCAGAAAAATGCCGAACTAATTGGAACTCTTTGTTGGAGATACAACGCGGACAACTAGAACTACAATCACCTTGAAACAATGTATCGTTGACAAGCTGTCACAAGTTGAGAAGTTCCCCTGGTTTGTGTAAAAACAAATATTCTTTTTTCAGTGACAATGACGTTTGATGAAGCAGTATCCAGATTTAACAGCAACATATCGTATAGTGGACTACTTCATGCTGTCACACAGGACGTAAGTGATGTCAGCCATCAGATTTCAAAGACTCCCTTATAATAATAATAATTTGAGGTTCTTATATACTGCTTAATCACGACCTAGTTCGTAGGTCGTCTCAAAGCGGTTCACAAATTATTATTCGTGGTTATAGAGCCTTTGCAATCAGCCAATATCTTTCTGAACTCCCTGGAGAGCATTCAGCCGGTGCTGCCATTTCGACGCTCACAGTTAGCATTCAACCATTCTAGCACTGCCCAACCACATACTCATTTACAGCTGAGTAGACTGGAACTAACAAGCACAGTAAAGTATCTTCCTCAAAGATTCAACACTGTGACGTGACTCAAACCTGCAACCCTTTGGTCACGAACCCGGCGTCTTACCACTTGACTCCCTTCCTGTTTCTCCCTTCGCCTGTACATCTTCTGTAAGGAAGACAAATTAGTATTGACACCAAATATTAGCACACATCATAACATGATAATTACATGTTAAATGTAAAGTTAAAGTGGGAAAATAGGGATTTTACCATTGCAGGGCAAATATTTGACTCACTGAAAGTTTCTCGGTAACTGATAATATTATATATATATATATATAAAATGTTAA
>NW_018408188.1:83335-91597 GCF_002113885.1 Mizuhopecten yessoensis | reverse complement strand
CTTACAGAACTTACATGGAACGGAGCTTAAATTGAACAACTACATTTTCGTAATAGTATGGGGAAACGCACCGAGATGTCGAAACGTAATGTCGTAAGTTGATCGGCGATTCTCTGGCATAGGAATTTGGCTAAACTTTTTTTGTTAACGGTTACCTATTTAATAATACTTTTCACATAAACTCACATAACAACACATTATGTATCTTTTATTAATGTTTGACATAAATAAATTTGTTGAACGTCATTTGTCTTAGAGTTCCGTGTATAATAAATAAGGGAAATAATCCAAGATGGCGATCTCCCAGAATCGTCGATCTTTTCCTGAAAAAAACTTGAAATTTTCTATACCTGTGTATTTTACGCACCCCCTACTTTGGGTATTAAATTTCTGAAAAAAAAGTGCGCAAATTACATGGGTTTTTACGGTAAGATTTACTGTTTCGTGACTACGAGGTTCTTTTAATGTACATTAAAGGGTTAAACTAGCATTCTCGTCTCGTCCACAAGGTGGTGCACACGGAGCCTTCAATTTTGCTATGACATATTCCAGGGGTGCAGAAAGTGAAAGTGACCGTAACCCCTGGATATCGAGGATAATTGAAGTGTGGAGGGAAAGGAAAATGAAAAAAAATGGTTAATGTTACATATCTCTTGCCATTACATGGTCTGTTTTGTGAAAAATCTATTGTAAAACGATTTGATCATAAATTTATATAATTCATTTTCAGGGCCTGTTTAGAGAAAACAAAGAAAAGTTAATTAACGGTGCTCTAGCAAGCCTGCTGGATCGGGAGGGAGACCAGAATGCAATCCCCACAGCTTGCCTAGAAGCCCAATTCCATGCCCTCAGACGATTGGTCGCTTCAAAAGCCGGCTTTCAGGCCTTCACAAACCTACCAAAGTAGGTCACAAGCTTTAAATCTTGATACAGTATTAGTCATGTTGAAGGTAAAACCATTCCATAAATCACAGGAAGTAGATGACAGTGTTATAGAAGTGGGTCACTGTGTTATTGAAGTGGGTCACTGTGTTTAAACATAAGTCACAATGATATAGATGTAGGTCACAATGTTATATAAGTAGGTCACAATGCTATATAAGTAGGTCACAATGTTATATATGTAGGTCACAATGTTATAGAAGTAGATCACAATATTATATAAGTAGGTCACAATGCTATATAAGTAGGTCACATTGTTATATATGTAGGTCACAATGTTATAGATGTAGGTCACAATGTTATAGAAGTAGGTCTCAATGCTATATAATTCAGTAGGTCACAATGTTATATATGTAGGTCACACTGTTATAGAGGTAGGTCATGATATTATAGAAGTAGGTCATGATGTTATTTAAGTAGGTTAAAATGTTACAGAAGTAGGTCATGATGTTGTAAAAGTAGGTCACAATGTTTTAGATGTATATCACAGTTTTACAAATCTAGATCACAAGTTTACAGAATTAGGCCAAATCCACCAAAGTAGATCACCAACTTAAAAAGTCTGGCCACAAAAGTAGATTACACTTCCACATAATAGTTGAAGTATTGGTTGATTGTCAATGTATTATTTTAAGTATAAAACAGATATAGAATCATTAAGATCTCATGACTTCAGTTATCTATGTAAATTGAGTCAATTACACAATTATCTATAAAATTAGGTAAGAGTTATTCATGTAAACTAGTCTAAAATAAGTCAATTCCAAAATTATATTCAATCAAATTTTGCAAAGATACTTTAATAAGTTGAAATTGACTGAAGTGGTTGTCTTAGTGTTCAGGTAAGGCTTTTTTTACATGTTAAATGTTCTTATTGTTGATTAAAAATGTAATCAGGTGTGTTTTGTTGTAGGATGCGTGAGAGAGTCGGTTTGAAGGTGGTAAAAGCTTTAAAGCGGTGTGATGCAGGTGTGACACACGCGGCCGTCGACATGCTCTGTGCTCTCATGCAGGTAAAGCAGAAGTGTAAAACCTTTGGAAGGGTAACCAATATACCTTTTAAACAACTATAAGAAAATCATGTGGGTTGAATTACTTTAATAGGGTTCACTTCAATGCTCTGTTTTGACATGAAGTAGAGTTAAAAAGCTTTAGAAGTCATTTTGTGATGAGGGCCTTTTTTTTTAAATATGTAAGACCCCTAACACCTACAAAACCCCCAGAAATAATGAAATTTATATCCCCAGATTGAGCACCTGAATTTTTTTCCCTCCAGATTATCCATATTTTAACGTCAAAATATCAATCCGAATGGCTTGTTATCTTTAGCCAAAACATTATCTAAGATTACAAGTGTGCAGGATTCCAAAACAGTTTCAGAGAAGTCAACTTGTATTATCCACGGAGTGGTAGGTAAATCCAGGCTGGGTGGCAGATTAAATATAGGACCCTGGAATCAGGACCTTAGGATTTAGAGATGACTTTGTCGCTGACATGATGGCATTGTACAGTCTTTCGGTACTTTTATCATCTCTTCAATGCTTGTATTGTTTTTCCAGCCCATGCACGATGAATACGATCTACGACAGGAACAAATGAACAAGTACTCGCTCCTCTCATCTCAGAAGTTTCTCAAGACCCTGCTGGAAATGTTCAATGATAATGTGGTAAGGAGTGAAATGTTCAATGATAATGTGGTAATGAGAAGTGTTTGTTTTACACCACTGGTTGACCAATGGAAGAACACTTTGTTGGTGACCATGATTTGTTTTTGAAGAAATGAAGAAAACATGAGAAATATCTTTCCATTTTCAATAAAAATAATGGTATATTTTTCTAGTTTATGAAGGAACAGGCTGCTGTAAAATAATCATAGAAAACTGTTGGGTAAATGATCCTTGAGAGAAGTTTTAACTTTCGACCTATGATCAATTAATGGAAATAATCACTGTTATTAAATGTCAGTTAAAACAATAATGTAGATAACATTTAGAGTAAAGGGGAGTGGGGATTTCCGATAGTTGTAGGAGGCATTGACATTTCAAGATTTCTCAGGTTAAAGTATATAGCTTATGACAGAGATCTATCAAGTCATGAAAGTTTCCTGTTACAGTGTTGATTGTGGTCTGTTATAAACATCTTCTCCCATCTCTCTCCTACTTGTCTCTGTTTACCTGTTTTAAGACCTCTCTCATCCCCTAGGGTATGCTATTTTTGTCACCCTTTTGGTTAGATTTCTGTGTCATCCCCTAGGGTATGCTATTTTTTGTCACCCTCTTGGTTAGATTTCTGTGTCATCCCCTAGGGTATGCTATTTTTTGTCACCCCCTTGGCCTTGGGTTAGATTTTCTGTTTCATCCCCTAGGGTATGTTTTTTTGTCACCCCCGAGGTAAGATTTCTGTGTCATCCCCTAGGGTATGTTTTTTTTGTCACCCCCTTGGTTAGATTTCTCTGTCAACCCCGAGGGTATGTTTTCTCTGTTACTTCTAGGATAAGATTTCTCTTTCACCTCTAGGGTAAGATTTATGTGTCATACCCTACAATAGGATTTCTGTGCCACGCCCTAGACTATGATTCTGTCATCCCCTTGGAGATGATTTTTCTGTTACTCCTTGAGGTGTGATATGGAACGAGGAGATAAACACTACAATGATGTTATGGGGAACAATAAATGAGACATCACAATTAGTTTTAGATGGAAGGTGTCGCATGTAAATCAGGATAACCACACAGATTGCAACAGATAACCAATGTTTTCAGTTATTAGCTCACCTGGCCCGAAGGGCCAAGTGAGCTTATGGCATGGTGCAGCGTCCGTCGTCCGTCCGGCGTCAACTTTTTACTTTAAACAACTTCTTCTCAGTAACCAAAAGGCCTAGGGTGATAATATTTGGCCAGAAGCATGCTTCGATGAAGGGCTACCAAGTTTGTTCAAATAAATGACCTTCATCAATTTTCAAGGTCACAGGGGTCAAATATGTTAAAATCTTTAAACAACTTCTTCTGAATAACCAAGAGGCCTAGGATGATGATATTTGGCCAAATTGAGGATTAATATTTACCATACTTGCCAACCCTCCCTAGTTAGGAGGGAGACTCGCGATTTTGGACCCTTAAATTTAGTGTTTTCAAAGAGTGAATTTGTTGATCTGTTCCTATATTCTAAGATCTAATGATTTTATCTGAAAGAACAACTCAAAATATGTCAGAGAGTTATTTAAAGAGTTATTTTGTCTCTAGGGGGTGTATACACACATTTTATTTGTGTTTTAATTTTGACCATGCAGAATCTCCCCTGTGGGAATTGAAAAAAAGTTGTCAATAATGATTCAAAAACAAGTGTTATTATTATAAAAAGCATTCTCAGTATTATAAAGTTTTTGACAAAAAATGTTTTCGCTATATCAGTATACAGTTATTCCGCTTCATCTCATTTTCAGGTACACAACACTTCTGCATTGGTGATATCAGCCATGTTGGATTTCCTGACCTTTTCCCTCTGTGCACCGTACAGTGAAACGACAGATGGCGGACATTTTGATATGTTACTTGAAATGATAGCTGCGAATGGCCGTATTGTCTTTAAGCTATTTCAGGTACTGTAAAATAAAAATAAAAAAATTTGACTTTGTATCAAAATTTATATGTTGTTGATGAATACCATGTATTTTTGTGAAGATCTGCAAAAAAATGTGAACATTAATAAATTTGCTATCACCATTTATCACCGACACATATTTCCATTTGGAATTCTTTAGAAAAAGAGATACATTTAACAGTTAGCTAGCATATGTCCTTAACCCTTTCACCACTGTAGACCATAATGGACTTATCCAGATCAATGCATGGTAGAGTCTACTAAAGTTGCATAGGGGTGAAAGGATTAAAGTCGATTATTCTGATTCAAGTTCACCATGAAACAAAAAACTTGTATTTTCTGTTTGTATTATTTGACAGCATCCTTCAATGGCTATTGTGAAAGGATCGGGGCTTGTGATGAAAGCCATCATTGAGGTAAGGAACGCCATGGAATAAGGTGAATGTTCCATTTGTCTGTTTTATGTCAACCTTGGGATGTTCTGTGTGTAAATGAATATGCATATTGCTTGGAGGGGGGGGGGGGGGGATAAAAATGGTATTTGGGAATCAAGTTTAAAAAAAATCTTTTTGACATAAAATGAAATGTTCATGATCATACACTTCTGACTTTGTTTATAGGAGGGGGATGCAGAGACGGCAGCCAAGATGCAGGAGTTAGCTTTGTCAGAGGGGGCTCTCCCAAAACACCTCCACACAGCCATGTTTACACAGAGTGCAGACAGTCGAATGTTAACCAACAGGTAAAGGGAATTCAGCTTGATTAAACTAGGCGGCCATAGGGATACAATTACAGTAGGCAGTCATAGGAATACAATTACAGTAGGCAGTCATAGGGATTCAATTACAGTAGGCAGTCATAGGGATACAATTACAGTAGGCAGTCATAGGGATACAATTACAGTAGGCAGTCATAGGGATACAATTACAGTAGGCAGTCATAGGGATAAAATTACAGTAGGCTGCCATAGGGATACAATTACAGTAGGCAGTCATAGGGATACAGTTACAGTAGGCAGTCATAGGGATACAATTACAGTAGGCAGTCATAGGGATACAATTACAGTAGGCAGTCATAGGGATACAATTACAGTAGGCAGTCATAGGGATTCAATTACAGTAGGCAGTAATAGGGATACAATTACAGTAGGCAGCCATAGGGATACAATTACAGAAGGCAGTCATAGGGATACAATTACAGTAGGCAGTCATAGGGCTACAATTACACTAGGCAGTCATAGGGATACAATTACAGTAGGCAGTCATAGGATACAATTACAGTAGGCAGCCATAGGGATACAATTACAGTAGGCAGTCATAGGGATCCAATTACAGTAGGCCGCCATAGGGATACAATTACAGTAGGCAGTCATAGGGATTCAATTACAGTAGGCAGACATAGGGATACAATTACAGTAGGCCGCCATAGGGATCCAATTACAGTAGGCAGTCATAGGGATTCAATTACAGTAGGCAGACATAGGGATACAATTACAGTAGGCCGCCATAGGGATCCAATTACAGTAGGCAGTCATAGGGATTCAATTACAGTAGGCAGACATAGGGATACAATTACAGTAGGCCGCCATAGGGATACAATTACAGTAGGCAGTCATAGGGATCCAATTACAGTAGGCCGCCATAGGGATACAATTACAGTAGGCAGTCATAGGATACAATTACAGTAGGCAGCCATAGGGATACAATTACAGAAGGCAGTCATAGGGATACAATTACAGTAGGCAGTCATAGGGCTACAATTACAGTAGGCAGTCATAGGGATACAATTGCAGTAGGCAGTCATAGGGATACAATTACAGTAGGTAGTCCTAGGGATTCAATTACAGTAGGCAGTAATAGGGATACAATTACAGTAGGCAGCCATAGGGATACAATTACAGTAGGCAGTCATAGGGATGCAATTACAGTAGGCAGTCATAGGGATACAATTACAGCAGGCAGTCATAGGGATACAATTACAGTAGGCAGTCATAGGGCTACAATTACACTAGGCAGTCATAGGGATACAATTACAGTAGGCAGTTACAGTAGGCAGCCATAGGGATACAATTACAGTAGGCAGTCATAGGATACAATTACAGTAGGCAGCCATAGGGATACAATTACAGTAGGCAGTCATAGGATACAATTACAGTAGGCAGTCATAGGGATACAATTTCAGTAGGCAGTCATAGGGATTCAATTACAGTAGGCAGTCATAGGGATACAATTTCAGTAGGCCGCCATAGGGCTTTTCTTTGGTGTTTTAGAAATGATCACCTTCCTCTATATTAAAATTTCTACATCTGCATTCTCTTCCTAAGTGTGTGATTTGATTATGAAGCATCTTCATGGGAAAGAAAACAAACCTGAGCATTATTGGAATGAGGTAGAATTTGGGCCCATAACATAGCAGGAAAACCTGGTGCAAGTTTATTGAAGTTAATGGTATCAATATAAAAAAATCACTGTGCATGGTGTATCGATATCTAATCCAAATAAATTGAAATGAGTTGTAAAAAGAAGCTAAAAGTTTTAATTAAAAGTATAACTTTAATTTCATGAGTTTGTAAGAATGAAGTCAACTGACTGAAGTCTTTGTAAGTCTAGAATGTTTGGCAGCATTTGAACTCCTGTGTACTTGATGACTTGTAGGCACGGGTTTGACCTCTGTCCTCTTGGGTACCCTGTGTGTATTCTCTTAAGGATCCTCGTACCACTCCCAAAAACTGTAACGAAGTGTAGGAAACTGTGTTTCCGGCATGACTAAAGTTTTGATGAATCATTTCTAAAAAGAAAACCATACCTAACGGGACTTTTATGAGATACAATAAAGATGAAAGTAACAAAATATAATCAATCTGAGTGTAAAATACATTGAGGCTAGACCGGGATTCGAACCCCTGACTTCAGATTGTTACACCATCTCTCTCTCCCATTGGAAGTATTCTGGCCTAATTATGCTGCAGTTATATGCAAACAGAAGGTAAGGGGAGGTAACTGTAAACAAAATAGTGAAGTGGGTCAGGAATCCTTCAACAGGGTAATGAAAGCCGTCATTGACAAAGAAATTCTTGCATCATGTTAGCTTGAACATTATTTGTCTTATAACACTTCCTCAATTCCATTTGTTGATAGACAGCTGAGTCGCCATCTTGTGGGGTTATGGGTGACGGGACATCCTACAGCTATGGGCCTGCTGCGGCGCATCCTGGTATGACTTCATTTAAAACTTTGAATATTTGACCATTATATGGAACAATTTCACAAATTATATTTTTCAGGTTTCTTTTTACTATAATAAATCACCTACACTATAAATGCCACCCATATGCTGTTTCAGCAGCCAATAATGGGAGTTTTTAACCGAGTAAGAGGATGGGGGAAATAATGATTTATTAGACCTTCAAGTTGAGAGTATAATAAAGACATTTCAAGCCTCTGGTTAAAGTTTTTTAGGTCACCTGAGACAAAGTCTCAAGTGACCTATTGCGATCGCCTTCTGTCCGTCGTCGTCCGTCGTGCGTCGTGCGTCCGTAAACAATTTACATTTTCGACTTCTTCTCCAAAACCCCTGAACCAATTTCAATGAAATTTTGCAGGGACCTTCCATGGACAAAGGTCAACAAAAATAGTTGCCGGTTTAGTCCTAAGCCCCCAGGGGCCTGAGGGGCGGGGCCAAAAAGGGTCAAATTGACTAAAATTTCAAAAATCTTCTTCTC
>NW_018408188.1:67419-81815 GCF_002113885.1 Mizuhopecten yessoensis | reverse complement strand
TACATGTTAATAACTTGATTGGAATTATAACCTTGAATTGACAGTTTGATACTTTGAAAATTTTGAGCCAGCCCTACCCCCAAGGGCTGTAGGGTGGGGCTCAAAGGAGTCAGTGTGCTAAAATTTCTTCATTTTCCTTGTTAAGAATCAGAGGTGCTAGTTTCAAATCCTTTTTAGTCTGAAATCTGTATGCTAGATATTGAGTAAGGTGGTTTTATTGTTTTTTGTCACTTTGAATAATATTTCTGTTCATGTTAAAAACAAAATCAACTCTCTGTATAAATATATCAGGTGACCGTTAAGGCCCATGGGCCTCTTGTTTATTTTTAAAACCCTCAGCAAGCCTTAGGTTTGGCTATTTAAGAATCAAACTCTTAGAATTGAGATTTCTTTATCTCTCACCCTTCACAGGCGTGTCTCCCATTTTAGCCGGGAAAGATCAGCTTGTCACCCGCTAGTGAGAGATAGCCTCGTGCCGATTAGCACATGTTAAATTGTGACGTCATTAAAATGCGTCATCAGTAATTTTGACGTCATCAAAAGTGATTGACGATATGCATACATCACATGTTTTTTTGTTTACAAACATGGCAGACTAGTGTCGATGGAGCTGTGACTGAAAAAATAGGATGGGAGAAAAATAATCATCCCCTACCTTGAGGGTGTGACCCTCAGGGTGATTTTTTTGGTTGTCTAACCCTCGGCAGAGCCTCGTGTTAGACAACCGAAAAACATCACCCCTCGGGTTGGCGATTTCTCTGTCACACCCTCGAGGTAGGGGGAGATTCTATTAATTATACCCCTCATGGTCAGGAAATTTTCCAAGGATATGCTGATAATGTTTAAAATTTTAACTTGCAGCCAGGTGGCCTGTTGCTATTTTTAGACTCAGAAGCAGATGTACCCACATCTGAGGAGGACAGAATCAACATCAGGGACAATGTCAAAATGGCTCAGGTGAGGAGTATGAGGGGTCATATGCAAATGTTTTATTCAATGACTTAAAATGGCCAAGGTGACGATTTTGAGGGGTTGTATACAAAAGTTAATTTGTTTTATGATACATGTTTGCTGTGGTTAAAAGGGGACAAATGGTTCTACATTTCTGCTGTTGACTCAATTGTTAAATGCCTTGATTAGCTTATAGGAGTTGTTAACACAAACTTTCAAAATGTTGTTTTTTGAAAACTATCTGACAAATTAATTGTCTATAAACACATGTTCCTATAGATAACACAATAATACTAGCAAACTAAAAAGTTACTTTTTTTCCAAGCTTTCTGGCTTAGCCCTTCGTGGGGGTATAAATGTCACCGGACCTCTATGTCACATTCATCTTGACAAACAGGATGAGTAAATATGACATTGATGATGTCATAACATTGTTCCCATGACATCAACACAACACAATGACGTCATAAAAACACAACCTCTCAAATTGTGATGTCATCATCATCATCACCTGGTATTGATACCATTGGGGAAAGCAGTGTTGAGCCTGTTGATCCAAAACATTTTATCTGGAAAATAACAAAATATTTTTGTGCTTTCTGTCAGAAGAAAATTTTGCATTAAGTTGTCGTCGAGTTATTAATCAGGATTTGAACAACTGCGTATCATTTTCTATCCTGGTTGACACAGTTCAGGTGGTGCAGATATATTCCGCAATAAACCAAGGCATTTGAACTGAACTGTAGGCAGAGCTAAAAAAACACAGTTTCCGAGTTTTGTGACAAATAAATAACAATATATGCAGAATAATATGTCCTTCTTTTAAGCGTCCATTTCATTATATACCGTATCCTAGAACATATATGAATCAACCTTATTTCACAAAGAATTAAATTAAATGTAATCTACAAATAGTCAGCGTTTTAACTTCTGTCGGACGCGCCTGGACCCCTCAATATATGTGTGTGCCAAATATTCATGAGGTCAGCCTCTGTTCAGGTCTGAGCCTGTCATTTTCTTTGCAGGTTCAGCTGGTTGAAACGGATATGTGAAAGTGTTTTAAGAGATCATTATAACTGATTCTTACTCTGGTCACAAGAGAAAACTATTAATAGCTTAGGACCTGTATCTGCCCTACTCCTGTCAGCATCTTATTTTTCCAGTCTTTATTTGACGGACACACACACACATTTACTGTTGTACCCAATTTCTCAGTGTTTTTAACCGGTGATAAGTCCTTGCTTGTAGTTCGTAATTTTCCTTATTACCAGGTACCTTTCATTAAAATGGTTGGTGTTTTTAACTCAATTGCTGTATTGTGTCAAAGGGGCTACATAAAACTTCAATCCAAATCACAAGTCTGGTTATGGATTTGTCAACGTTTAGAAATTGTTTGCTCTAGGAAATCCAGAAGAAAAACAAGAAGAACCCCCAGCTGCTGCTGCTGGAGATGAAGATTGATGGCTTTCTTCAGCATTGGCGGTCAAGGATTGGACTGGAAAAAACAAAACAGGTATTTTGGTTACCACTTGACTCAATTAAATGTATTTTATTTTGAGATGGGTAGTTATGTTGTAACTTCTTCCTTAACATTTTATGAAAATATAGGTCAAAAGTAAGTCTTGTGATGGATGTCTCAAAGAATCTGATAGTTCAATAAATATTATTTTGAATGAAAAGTATCATTGAAATAGATATTTAACTGTTTAAATGTTCAAATAATTGAAATTGTAGCTAATTTGACACCTTCTGGCCCCAACCCTCAGGCCCTGGCGGTGAGTCAGAGTCTTAATTTTCATACGATTAAACTGCAATCACATGATGATAGTTCCAACCAAGTTTCATCATTGTTATTCTGTTGCAGCAAAATGACCTGAAGCCAGTCACCTTAAGAAAGCGGCGACAGCGCATCAAGAGCGAGGCGAACTGGCCATTGTTTTATTATGGCTTCAACAAAGACCATGCCAAACCTAACCTCATCTGGAACTACAAGGTAAGTTAGACAAGTTCCACATGGCACAATTTCTGTAGCACTAGTGATCAAACTGACATAAATCAATGCCTGAATTTAAGGTCTTGTCCTCAAAACTTTTATAACAATTACTTGTGTGTTAACCCCTGAAAAATTCTAAATTATAAGGTTCATTTAAAAAAAGACCACCCCACCCCCCTCCAAAAAAATTGAAAATAGAAACGTCTCTCAATGTCCTATGAATACCTCGGTTACCAACAATAAAATGGATGAAGATACAAGAAGCAAAAAAAGAGACATGTTATGTCTTCTGAACTATTATATAATGTCTTGTCTACAATATTAACCTGCACTTGCGTACAATTTACAAGGGAAACTGAGATCCAACATCTCCTACACCTATTGAATGTCCAGTGAAGGTCTGCGGTGCCCAGTTGGTGGGTTCCTAAATGGAATTCACTAGTTCGGCCATAAGCGTAATAGAAATTCAAAAGAGAGATGACCAGACAAAACATCAAATGGGGAGTCTTGGCAAAGAATCAAGTTTACATGTTTCTGCCACATTAGGTTGGCCGTCACCAGAACCCACCTTGTGGGCTGAAATATGTAAACTGCATTAAATTTGCCGAGACTCCTCATTTGATGTTGTCTGATCATTATCTCTTCTTTTAAGTACAATGTATCATTTTGTCTGTTGGTTTATGTGAAACGCAATATTGCTTTTGTCTTTTCAAACTTAGACACGGGAAGAACTGAGGGAAGCCCTAGAGAACGAGATTCGTGCTTTCACAGTCGACAAGGAGCTTGGCTCCAACTGTATCGTCGGATGGAACCATCAAGAGTTTGAAGTACCCTATATCTGTCTGTCAGACGAGATCAAAATAGGTACATTAAATATAATATTTACAAAAAACTCCAAATGCATGCTTATATTATAACAAAGTCCTATTTGAGTTTGGAGGTAATCAGTATGATACCAGCATACCAAAATACTGGGATATTTTTGCCACAGTTCAGTTTTTGCCTTTTACACTCCCAGTCTTTTTAATAAAGGCAAATTTATCATTACAGGAATTAATTGTTTACAACATGATCAATTAAGCAGTTAAGTGTTAAGTGCAAAACTAACATTGCATGAATATGTATTAAAGTATGTACAGCAGAACAGGGGCAATGTTGTAACGTACCATACTAATGTAAAAATGTCGAAGTTTTTGTGGTTCATCAGAGATATTTACTTAATATAAATATATACTTTTTTGAAATATGATATTTTCATGAACAAAAATTAGGGGCAATATCAATAGATTTTTTTTTTACCCTATTGTTATGAAAATACTAAAATATTATATGTATGTATGATAACTATGAAATATGTCTGCAGTGTCAAGTGTTATCTACACTCAGACTAGCAGTACATAAAACACCTCCTCTAAAGTGGCTTGACAAAGTGTACTAAGACTACAGGTTTTGTTACACACAGCCACAGATCACCTTTTGGAAGAATCACAATGAATAACCAAGCTTACAGAGGTCAGCTCGGACATTCTATATTTGCAGCAGTATTTATAAAACGTATATTGTTTCAGTTTATTATAAGCTGCTAATTTACTGATGTCGTTTGTGTACGTGACAGGTGACTATTATCTGCGACTTCTGTTGGAGGAGGGAGAAAACGAGTCAGAAGAAACCAGTGCCATCAAAAAGTCGTAAGTGTAGTGGAATTCTCCAAGTTACTGAAGTTATGGAAACAGTGAATGGAAACAGGAAGAGATTTATTTATATCTTATCAACAGTATAGAATTGTTTCATGGCTATTTGGGGAACAGTCAAAACTATCATCCCAAGGTAGGGGGAAACCTGGGGAACTGTTTGCCCGAGGCCGAGGGAAAACAGTTCCACAGGGCTTCCCCCTACCGAGGGATGGTAGTATTGACTGTTTCCCTAATAGCATTGAAACAATTGTTTTATTACCAAATAGATATTTTAGTATCAATGCTGAGGTCAAATAAACGCTTGAACGGGGCTCTCAAAGGGTGATTTCTGCGCATAAAATTTGCGCTGGGTAACAGTTCGCTCTGACCGGGAAAACAGTTTTGACTGTTTCACCCCTACAGCCGAAATTGGACAAAAAGCCAGAAACAGTCAAAAATTACTAATTGTAATTTATATAGACTATTGTGTAATAAAACCAATTGTTCAATGAACATGCTCATGTATCCAAACTGCTTGGTTTTCCTTACCCTTGTTATTTTGTAATAAATTTTGTGGGAATATTCATTTTCAACTGGATTAAGTGCTTTTGCCATTTTAAAATGAACAATCGTGAATACAACTAGCAAGGTGTGTTGAACGTGGAGAGTCCTTTAGTCTCTGTTCTGTTTTCTAGAAACTGACCTGTTCTTGTGATACATTATACAATGTACTGTATTTTCACTACAATTACATTGAGATTGAGTTTAATTAAATGAAGAAGAAATCTGTTAAAGAGATATTAAGGGGAAAAAATGATAATGTTGAGTCTTGTCACTCTTGTGTTGAGAAAAAATATTGTAAATATTTTCAAAATTGACAAGAAATAAATTTTGAAAACAGTCACATCATTCTATATTAAAAGAGGTGGTCTTTCAATAGAGTATTAAATTATAACAATGCTTTCTGGCGATGAGAAAATGATGATCTCTTAAGAGAGAGGATTGATTAATAGGGCTGGTCCCTGGAGCAGTTGATTTCATTTTTTACTGATTGAAGAAAACAGTTTTGCAAATATTGTTTTCTAGGTACGAGT
Source organism: Mizuhopecten yessoensis (assembly GCF_002113885.1). NCBI lineage: Eukaryota > Metazoa > Mollusca > Bivalvia > Pectinida > Pectinidae > Mizuhopecten > Mizuhopecten yessoensis. Next base: position 76,104 of record NW_018408188.1, on the reverse strand, counting down.
TCTTCAACGACCTGTACCACCGTTTTCTGCTGACGCCCAAGATAGCCATGAAGTGTATGTGTCTACAGGCTATGACAATTGTCTACAGCAAGTGTCACGAGGAAATTGGCGCATTCAACGACACACGCTACATCGTCGGCATGCTGGAGCGTGTAAGTTATCACTTAACACGTAGGAGTTGTGTTTAAACGAAAAAGAAAAATTTTACCACAGTTTCAACACAATATATACTATAGTGCCAGTATGTATTCAAAACAAATTCCTCCCAAAGTCAACACACACAAAAGAGAAGACAAAACGGAAACTTATAGTAGACATCAAAACAAAATAACTAATATCATTTATAGTGAAGAGGTTTTAAGGTCAAGCTAAAGGTTACTGTTAAAAATAGACTAGAGGGGGTTGTCAGTCATACATATGGTGGGGCCCTTGCTGACCTGTAAGTGTTATTTGAATGCTTAAACTTGTGTTTTGTCTTGCAGTGTACAGACAAATTGGAGAGAGACCGACTGATTTTGTTTCTCAACAAACTCATCTTGCACCCTGTAAGTGTAGACTATTACCAAAAATACTTTGCTTGGTACATTTAAGGTATTAATGAAAGAAATTAAAAAACTCTCTTGTAAAATTCCATTGTTTGCAATTTCAGTTTTAATAAATCCTATGTTTTGACATAAAATATTTTAGATAATTATATAAAAGTGTTTACTTTCAAATTTACGTAGATTTCAGATTTGTCCATCAATTTTCAAAAGTAAAAGTAAATGCATGTTCAAAACAGTCTTGAATATTGAATGTTAAATGTCTGAAATGATTTTATCCATGATGCATGCCTGGTATGCTTTATCAAATGAATGAAATCTTTGATATTTTTACTGTGAAACCTTCACTTTCATTGTTAGATATGAAAATGGAATTTTTGTCTTGATGTCTTTAGCGGAATGTGAAAGACATATTGGATGCTAACGGTGTGAAGATAATGGTGGACCTGTTGACACTAGCCCATCTACATACCACTCGGGCCACTGTACCCTTACAAGTAGGTCACTGTCACCTTGTCATGTCAAAATCTAAAGAGATTTGGTTGAAGCTGAATTTTGCCGTCAGACGGTGGGGGTGATGTTTTCAACCAATTTTGACTTTTGATACTATTGTTATTTGTGTAAACCCCATTATGTTTCACCATTGTTAAACACTTCTTTGTCTGCAGTATTTTTTTCCACTTTCTGCTGTCTGCCCATTAATTAATAATAATATGATATAATAATACTGGACGAAGGCAAAACCCTTTATATCCAGATCATTTGTATGGTCAGCCTCTAGACAGATGCCCTGACAGTGGATAAGTTCATTATTGTCAAGTTCATGATTTTTAAAACATTCTGGTTGTCCCCAATGCTTATCCAGCCAGGCTTCAAACATTTTTATTGTTGGTTCTTGCATATTTAAGAATATTCAACCCTGGAAATATCTATTCAATGATTTTATTGCGTATAGTTAATTTTGAAGCTGTTCGGGGTTCATTACTAAGCATTTTGATTTTGTAGACGAATGTGATAGAAGCCTCGCCCGATATGAATCGAGAGAGTGAAAAAGAGTGGTACTACGGTAACAAGGACAAAGAGAGACTCGGGCCCTACAGTGCAGTGGAGGTAAGTTGTGTGAACTTTTGTTAGATTTCTTTTTATCAGACATGAATACAGTTGAGCCTTCATTATTTTGCTCCCAGCAGGATGGGCAGCATTGTGAAACAGATAAGATATTTCTGTGTGGAATTGTCAAAAGCGTTCTGGTGATTGGACGCTGATTTATTTTTGATCTCATTTGAAAGATTTGTAACTTGCACTGTCAGTTTTAATTGTTTTATTCTTTCATTTTACATTTTCCTTGACAAATGTTTACGATTTTGAAGATATGGTTCGTTTTGTAGATGAAAACGTTATATGAGGAAGGAACTGTACATGCAAAAACGAGATGTTGGGCGCAAGGCATGGACGGCTGGCGCCCTCTACAATCTGTTCCTCAACTTAAATGGACTTTACTGGCCAGTGGTCAAGCAGTAATGAACGAGAGTGACCTGGCCTGTCTCATTCTCAACATGTTTGTCAAGATGAGTGATTATTACCCTAGTCGGTGAGTAAGACCACGTAGATACTATATTTTTTTTCGATTCTACGGTATGGTAAGTGCTCTAGCTATTTGATGAGTCGGGCCAAGAAAACACCATTTGTTTCTTGATTCTATGCTTTGGTCAGTGCAGTAGTTGGTGAGTCAGGCCAAAAAACACTATATTTTGTTTCTTAATTCTTTGGAATGGTCAGTGCCCTAGTCAGTGAGTCAGGCCAAGAAAACACTTTATTTGTTACTTAATTTTATGTTAAATATGGTCCTCACCCGAGCTAGCACCTAAGTTAGGCCAAGTAAAGACTTTATTTGTTACTTGATCCTATTGTGTTATCAGTGCCCTAGTCAGTGAGGCCATCAAAACAGTTTCTTTTCCCCTGATTACTAAGTATACCTAAACAATACGGCCAAGAAAATGCTATATCCGTTTCCTGTAGATGTTTATGTGAGCATAAAGCATTAAATTTGGATATTATTTTTACTAAGACAATATATAAAAACATATTCAGCATTTAACGGCTCTTGTCAGAGACATTTGAAACAGACTAAATTATTTTAGCTCATTTGAATCCTGCAACATAAATGCTGCCACCCCACAATTAGGATGCCCTATGTGGATTTATTTATAATTGTTAAGTGAAAGTGGTACTCACAAGATAATATAGAGTCCAATACCTCCAATATACAGATAGCATGGCCTCTTGTTCAACCTCTTAAGTGGAGTGTGAGATTTTGTCTAAACATGTAATACATCTTTATTGACTTATGACAAATAACAATTGCCAAAATAATTGAGTATATATATAGAAAAGTTAATTGCAGAAATAGTTTAATATGTTTTGATTTTTTTTTTACAGAGATTCTGAAGGTGCAATAGTGCGACCACTGCCAAAAATCAAACGCATCCTGTCAGATGCTGTCTGCCTCCCTCACATAGTCCAGGTACGCAGAAAAATGTCGCCTATCATCAAATTGTATCCCTCTGTATATTGTATATGTCAGTAGGTTGAATAGAGCAGTTTAATGTTTATCTGATTCTGTATGGCATGGAAATACTTGCACAATATTACATAAGCAAGACCTACTTATATTGAAATTTACTGGATGGTTGTATAACAAGAGAACTTTATGCTTTTGGAAGCAACTTATATTAATTACCAGGTCTACTTTTAAAGTATCGTTAGTAGGTGCTTAAATCCTAAGATATTCAAAAAGGATATCTTTAATTCACTTCATGATAGATATTTGAGAAATTAGGAGCCAAACTCTCCATGAAATTTACCTGTCTCTTCTTACTTTTCAGCTGTTGTTGACCTTTGACCCTATTCTGGTGGAGAAGGTTGCGGTACTCCTTTACAGTATCATGCAGGACAACCCCAACATATCACGGTTATACCTTACGGGAGTTTTCTTCTTCATCCTCATGTACACTGGCTCAAATGTACTGCCTGTAGCACGATTCCTCAAATCCACCCACCTAACTCAGGCCTTCCGCTCCGACGAGGTGAGTACATATCAGTCTTACGGCTGTGCTGACATAAGTATAGGCCTACCGCTCCGACGAGGTGAGTACATATCAGTCCTACGGCTGTGCTGACATAAGTATAGGCCTTCTGCTCCGACGAGGTGAGTACATATCAGTCTTACGGCTCTGAAGACGTTAGTCAAGACCATCAGCCAAGACCATATGTCTAGGCCTTCAGCTCTACTGATGTAAGTCTAGGCCTGTGGCACTACTGATGTAAGTCTAGGCCCGTGGCACTAAAAATATAGGTTTAGGCCTGCAGCTCTGATGACATATGTCTAGGCCTTCAGCTCTACTGATGTAAGTCTAGGCCTGTGGCACTACTGATATAAGTCTATGCTTTAGGCTCTAATGATGTAAATCTAGGCCTGTGGCACTACTGATGTAAGTCTAGGCCTGTGGCTCGAATGATATAGGTTTAGGCCTGCGGCTCTGATGACATATGTCTAGGCCTTCAGCTCTGCTGGTGTAAGTCTAGGCCTGTGGCACTACTGTTGTAAATCTAGGCCTGTGGCATTAATAATATAGGTTTAGGCCTGCAGCTCTGATGACATATGTCTAGGCCTTCAGCTCTACTGATGTAAGTCTAGGCCTGTGGCACTAATAATATAGGTTTAGGCCTGCGGCTCTGATGACATGTCTAGGCCTTCAGGTCTAATGATATAAGTCTAGGCCTTCAGCTCTAATGATGTAAGTCTAGGCCTTCAGCTCTAATGATATATGTATAGGCCTTTTGTTATGATGAGGTTATAAGGGGATGGGCCCATTTCCTCCATCAAGTTGAGAAGAATAGATATTTGGTATTTGGAATATTTGGTATTTCCAAATTGTCTACATATTATTTATAATTTAGTGAAATTATTTTAAACAAAGAGTTTTTATTAGTGTGGTCAACCATAAGGTCTGGACTTTGGACAGCCCAAGTAGCATGAGTTTAAGACCATTTGACAACCCTAGTCAGACTTGTTCAACAACCCAAGCTGGATGTGAGGTGTAAATCTTTTTAAATTGCTACTCTAATTTGAGATTTAGCCATTTTGACAACTCCAGATGGCATGAGTTGAAGACCTTTCGACAACTCCAGCTAGCATAATTTGTAGACTGACAACACAAGTTGGCATGCGTTGTAGATTGTTTGAATTCACACAGAACTGGTAGGCAAGTGAACTAAGAGATACTTGATTCAATTTTATTGGTTTTCTCTCTAGACCCTTAATTATATGATGTATATTGATATTAAATTATTGCATTGTTGTCTACATTCAGTTTTCAAGCTCGGAAATTATGATGCGGAGTGTGTTGGGTCACATACTGCCAGAAGCAATGGTATGCTACCTCGAAAATTACTCACCAGACAAATTTGCCAAAATATTCCTTGGAGAATTTGACACACCTGAAGCAATCTGGAACAGTGAAATGAGGTATGGGGTACACTCAACACTGCAAAAATAGCTCAACACTCCCTTATATAAATCCTATTGTGTGATTTTGATTCTATTCCAATTATGGTACTGTTTTTAAAGATTCAAAGTTTAAATTTTCAATATTTTTCAATTGGATCTTATAATTGTAAAATTGAGGATAGAGTAAAGTTCACATTTATATTCAAATATATTTTACAAAAGAGAAATTCTTTATTTTCAATATTTTTCATAAACAGTAATATTTGTTTTAATTAGAAAGAGGAAAATTAAGATATCTTAACAATGTAGTAAGCTTGTCTAGAAATTATTTGCAGTTAATTGATTTCTTTTATCATTTATCGATATTTTAATTGCAGGCGACTGATGATTGAGAAGATAGCTTCCCACCTGGCCGACTTCTCGCCACGCCTACAGAGTAACACTCGGTCTCTGTATCAGTACTGTCCTATACCTCTAGTCAGCTTCCCACAGTTAGAGAACGAACTCTTCTGTAACATCTACTATCTCAAACACCTATGTGATACGACACGCTTCCCTGACTGGCCAATCAAAGACCCGGTAAGTATATGATAAGTCCTTAGAAAGTATTGTTACTGTGAAACATGTGTGATCTGACCCCTTAGTATTCAGACATCTTGCCTAATCCAACAAACTGCGAAAAAAACAATGAAATTACCAAATAAAACCTGAAAATTATGACTCTATATATTATAATGTCTTATCTGGATAATAAGGTGTTATTTTGACATTGACAAGGTCATGACCTTCGTTGTGTCTATTGCTTTGAATCGCTTGACTAGTTAAAGCATTGATATATAAGCAATTTCGGCTATTGATGAACAAATGTGCATCAGACAAATTGCAATTAGATGACGGTAATTCCTTCCTTGATTACATGTTTAAAAAACCCAACATATTTTTATCTTTAGTGCTATACAGGAAGTAGTGTTTTAGTATGAAGAATATGTAGAAATAAGAACAGTGTTTACAGAGATTGTGCTTTGACCTTAAAAATGTGTATTGACCTTGTGTATTAATGTTGACCTTGGCTTTTGACATTTGCTATGTGTATTGACCTTGGCAATATGTATTGATGTTGACCTTGTCTTTTGACATTTGCTATGTGTATTGACCTTGGCAATGTGTATTGACCTGGACAATGTGTATTAATGTTGACCTTGGCTTTTGACATTTGCTATGTGTATTAACCTTGGCAATGTGTATTAAAGTTGACCTTTTGACATTTGCTATGTGTATTGAACTTGGCAATGTGTATTGATGTTGACCTTGGCTTTTGACATAAGCTATGTGTATTGACCTTGGCAATGTGTATTGACCTTGACTTTGACTTGATATTTGCTCCGTGCCATGACCTTGACCTTGTGTGTTGTAGGTGAAACTACTGAAGGACATCTTAGAGGCGTGGAAGAAGGAGGTGGAGAAGAAGCCTCCCAGCATGTCACTGGACGAGGCTTTCAATGTCCTCAACCTCAAGAAAGGCAGTGGCGGGTAAGTAGCTATTTTCTCTATTCTGAACAAAAATATCAGCACTTATCTCGGTGCAAGATATCCTTGTCTCACCCTAGGCTTGAGATGGGGGGGGGGGTCATATATTCATAACTATTGTATGACGTCACATCAACAATGCATCAACATCATGTCAACCCTGAATTTAGCCTGTAACGTTAACATTACATTATGTATTATGGTACACAATAGGTGAACTGGGTAAGAGAAAAAAGAATCATTCACCCCATTGAAGTAAGATTAGGAATCTCAACCCCCGGATGTTGGCAACTTTAAAAGTAATTCTGCAAACGTACACGTCGAGTAAAAGGTATATACTACTTACAGTTCTTCAAATGAAAAATCCAGGTAAAAACTAGCATTTAATTACTTGATGAACATTTTCTATAACAAATATTGAGAGGTATTAGTCTGCTTGTCAGTGCTGTTTGTAAAACCTAGCTGTCTTCTCACTCTTTTGTTTCAAGATTATTTTTTTTTTCATACATTTCAGACATGAAGAGTCCACAATCAGAAAAGCATACTTCAAACTGGCTCAGAAATATCATCCTGACAAAAACCCAGATGGACGGGTGAGTTACAGTGCATGTCTAACTATTTTATCAAGTCAGAAAAAATCTTTTAAAAATGAATTTGTCAGAAGCACTTTGAAATTGATTTATGGTGCGTATATTATAAAGATATTTCAATGTCTAATGTAGGAAATGTTTGAGCAAGTGAACAAAGCGTACGAGTTCCTGTGCAGTAAGTCGAGGTTGAAGGACGGTCCTGACCCCCAGAACATAGTATTAATACTCCAGGCGCAGTCTATCCTCTTCAGCAGGTATAAGGATGGTAAGTCATTGATACAAACACAGTCTTCATTATGGCTATACCAGAAATTAACTCTTTCATCCCTAGGTAACTTGAGTAGACTCTACCATATATTCATCTGGATGAGTCCATTATGGTCTACAGTGGTGAAAGGGTTAATGAATATAGAAAGGGGTAGGGGAGGCAGTTTAGGGGCTTTTTACCACTGAAACCACCAATAGCAATTATGTTTTAGAGGCGTATTATATAAGTTGTTGACAGTAACCTTTCTTTCAGACCCCACCGACCATTATAACAAGTGGCCCCATGTATATAAAATGGTGAAACCTTCAAAATTATGAGTAATTTTGTTTCCAGAAAGATATTTGTTCTATTTTTCCTTTGTGTTATAAGGTTTCTGTATTCATGTAGTTCTAGAGTAATGTACAAGGAAACTGTTGGAAGTAGAATTTCTAAAGAATAGGATTACTGTTGATGAAACAGCTAGGAAAAGAAGAGAAGTTCTTTAAAAAATCTGTTAGTGATACTTCAGAGTCCTACATGAGATATGGAAAGTGTTTGAATTCTTTGTTAGACCTGGAACCATACAAGTATGCTGGATATCCAATGCTGATCAAAACCATCCGTATGGAGACAAACGACGATTCCCTCTTCTCCAAGTCCGCCCCTCTGTTGTCAGCGGCAACAGAGCTAGCTTATCACACAGTTAAATGTTCGGCTCTTAATGCTGAGGAACTACGCAGGGAACATGGAATACAGGTACACAAAGAGTTCTTTTGACTAAGACTGAATGTATACAAATTTTTTCAATGACTTATTTCCATATCCGTTTTAAAGAGAGACAAAGTAAGCTATATTGTATAACAGTAATCTAAACAAACGATTGATGTAATTATGCCATGCTAATTAAACACTTTTAAAAGGAGACAACAGGGGGATATATAAGGTTAAAGCGAGACAAAAAGGGGTGATATATCAGGTTAAAAGGGAGACAAAAAGGGGGTGATATATCAGGTGAATGTTTAAGGTAGCATACACCCTTAACTCAACTTTCTGTCCACAGGTGCTACAGGAGGCGTTTGCCAGATGTGTCAATGTTCTTAGTCTGTCCAGTAAACAGGATGAGGTGTCTGTTCAAGTAAGTCAAGGAACAGACCAATAGAATGTCTGTTTAAGTAAGTCAAGGAACAGACCAATAGAATGCCTGTTCAAGTAAGTCAAGGAACAGACCAATAGAATGCCTGTTCAAGTAAGTCAAGGAACAGACCAATA
>NW_018408188.1:15075-65308 GCF_002113885.1 Mizuhopecten yessoensis | reverse complement strand
AATGCCTGATCAAGTAAGTCAAGGAACAGACCAATAGAATGCCTGATCAAGTAAGTCAAGGAACAGACCAATATAATGCCTGATCAAGTAAGTCAAGGAACAGACCAATAGAATGCCTGTTCAAGTAAGTCAAGGAACAGACCAATATAATGCCTGTTCAATGAAGTCACGGAACAGACCACTAGGAGCTATCACTCCTATGTGATGTGTAGACAGAGACAGTTAGACCTTTGGGCAAGATATTTGAGGTTTAGCATGAGACTTTGCCAAGTGCTAAACTTCATCAATCTTATCTTCACGGTCAGCATTATCTGTTTAAAACAGGAGCGATTGATTTTATTTCTCTTACACTTTCCCATTGTATAAGTATGTTGTACATGTGAGCCACACCAACATCAAAGGTGCAGGAAATGTGTTACAAATTTTATATGATAAAAAAATAATAATCTGAAGCATGCCATTGTTTGGAGCATAATTTTTTATGTTTACAAAGCAACATTACGAAACTTGAAACACCTGATTAGGATATTTGGGCAATCTGAGGTTTGGAAGAACCACATATCTTGCTATGCTATGTACAAATTAAAGATAACTTTACAAACTGCATACACATTATCATTACAACAAGATGCATGGTGCGCAGTGCCGAAGCACCGCAATTCTTGCTCCAGTAAAGAAAAGCTTCCCTTTTGTCGACACAACAAATGGTGTCTGGGTCAAGTTTGTATAAGGTGGGAAACCTTCATACATTCATTTTACAATTAAGATGCAAGGTTACAAAACTTTGAAGAGATATTTACAATTATTAGAAATGATGAATTTGTCCTGAAAGGGATAGTAATGTTTCTTGTCTAGGCCATCACTGGATAAACCAACGGGTACTCTATAATAATGGGGAACTAATTTCATGATCCACCTATTGTTAAATATATGAACTGAATATACTTTGTAATAATTAATTAGCAAATTAATGTTGTAAATACTTGTATTTACTCTAGTTTGGAATATATGCATTTACTTTTCACCACAACTATTAATGATAAATGTTATTCAAATGACCACTTAGAAAATACATTGAATGTCCATGCTCTTGTCAGAATTTATTCAAACCGTATTGAGCTGACAGCAGAGGATTTGTGACTCCTATAGCTACTGTCCGAATAAAATATGTGTATCTGTGTTAAGTTGTGTTAAGTTTATAGTTTTGATCATTTTACAATTTGGATGCAAGGTTACAAAACTTTGTACGGATGTTTGCAAAGATTGGTAAGGATGAAGTTGTCTTTAAATGAATATGAATGCTATAATTACAGGTATGTATGCATGTTGTGAAATGCTACTCTGTGGCATCACAGTTTGAAGGATGTCGGGAGAAAATCCAGGAGATTCCAGCCATCATCAAAGACGTTTGTAGAATACTTTACTATAAGGTAAGACCTATACCGACAGACTTGATAGTCAAACCGTGGATTATTTCAAAAACAAAAAACATGAAATAATTTGATACATATTTAAAAATTCAGTCATGAAGTCCGACTTTGTTATAAAATAATTCCAAATGCCCCAATATTTTCAATGTTTTTCATCGTTCAGATTACTTCAGCATGACAATTTTAAGATCTGACTGTAGTGTTCTTATTTTACAAAATAAGTTTTTCCTAAGCTCTTAATATTTTAAAAAATGATTTTAGAAATGTGTGAATATCATTGTATGTGTTAGAACCTAACTAATCTGTTTTTAATTTTCAAAGTGAAATAAATACTATTTTTTATGTACAGAACCTTCCGCAGCTGTGTTCTGTAATAGCGGAGTGTATCAGTGCCTTTTCCGTGGACTTCTGGCTCCAGACCAACCTGTTTCAGTCAGGCGTCCTGTGGCATCTGCTTCTGTACCTGTTTAATTACGACTACACGCTGGAGGAGGGAGGTGTAGAGAAGAGCAATGAATCCAATCAACAGGTAAACTCCCCATTTACATAGTGATTGAATCATGTATTCATTATAATTTCTTTCATTGTGTGTGTTTTTCCAGTTAACCAAAACTTACAAAGTCTCCAAAGGGATACATGACTTTGAATATTGATTTCTGTAGATTAATTATGCTTTTAATGACTTAATGAAGAACATTCAAATGTCTGTATAAACAAAACATGATGATGTTATAAACAAAACATGATGATGTCATGCACAACACATGATGATGTCATGCACAAAACATGATGATGTCATACACAAAACATGATGATGTTATGCACAAAACATGATGATGTCATACACAAAACATCATGATGTCATGCACAATAGATGATGATGTAATAAACACTCAGGCATCATAGCAAATATGACGTCATATATATCACACGTCAGATACCAGACTACTTAATGGAGGGAGTCAGAAGAGCTGGTTTGGCTATGTTAATGATACCTTATACATGTTTTAACATAAATTAAACTGAATGCCTTGTTGATTGACAGGAGGTATCTAATCAGCTTGCTCGCCTCAGTATAAGGGCGTGTTCCAGACTGGGTGGATACCTACCAGAGAGTTCAGGCCTCGCAACGCCAGAAAATGTTCCTGTCAAAAAGTCACTAACGGCTATGATCACACCATTTTTAGCACGCAAATTGGCCAATGAACTTCCTTCAGAGGTAAAGAGGTGTTTTTGAGATGTAGTATTGTAACACAATTCTGTAAACATTCTGCTAAAGGAGAAGCACAGATATAAAACTCACGGTTTTCTCAACTTATTAACCCTTTCACCACTGTAGATCAAAATGGACTCATCCAGATCAATGCATGGTAGAGTCTACTAAAATTACATAGGGGTGAAAGGGTTAACTGTGATGACTTTTCTTTAGTCAGTAATTCTGAAATTATTTTGAAGTTTTTAGCCCCTCTTAAATAATAGGTCATCTGTATGGTAAAAGTGGTTTGTAATTCTTGATTTCAGCTGTTGAAGATCTTGAACAGTAACACGGAGAATCCATACCTGATTTGGGACAACGCTACACGGGCTCAGCTTAACGAGTACCTGGCGGACCAGCAACAGAACGTTGTCAGAACGGTACTTTGTCATAGTCTTCCTTTTTCTGATCACCTGGGTCTGAAGTTATGAAAACGTTCTCATGCCAAAGCTTAGATTCCGTGCTCCAGACAGTTCCTTGTTCTGATAAATTAATAAAATTTCTCATTTTATCAGTGATATGGAAGAACTTTTGAAAGACTTCAAGCTGAATACCATTTTCATTGTCTGCACTTTACTTTTTGACCTTGATGTATTACGAGAAAGCTGATTTGAGCACAGAATCCATGCTTGAGCATGAGAAAGGATTCATGAATATTGGCCTTGATTATTTTTCTGCTAATTCTGGATTTTTTCAGGTTAGGATTAACTTGAATTGATTTAATATAAATTTTATTTTATTTAATAAATTTTGAAATGCTGTAAAATATAACATTTTAATATATTTTAGCTCATTCAAATATTTGTACCTGATAAAATTTTAATAGAGAAGCACATTGATGATCTGTAGAAGCCACAATACATGCAATAGAAAACGATACACAGAAACTACAATTGTTAGCCCAGTCGTAACTTAGCAGAATAGTTTTAGCAAGGAAAATAATTAATTGGATAATGAGGTTGTCAAACTGTTTAAATGTCTACAAATATTACGGAATTAATTAAGATTTGAAGGTAAATATTTGGAGTATAGTTATGAAAAAAATGAAGAGCAAGATATGAATCAAGGTATGAATTAATTCAAAGTAAAAATACTTAAGAAACTTTGATAAAAAGAATCCTTGTTTGACCTCAGGAATAATAATTAAGTTTTGAAAATATTTTACTGTTGCTGTTTTTCAGGGGGAGAGTGATCCCGACTACGGTTCTACATTCGTGTTTGATATCCACGCCAAAGAATTAATTGTTGGAGAAATATTCGTGCGAATCTACAATGAGCAATCAACCTTCCAGTTAGATGTAGGATCTATCTTTCCTAACAACTCTCTGAATGCTTTTCAAAAATGATATTTATAATTTTCAAAATTATTTTTTCTAAAAATTGAAGTAAGGTCTAATCACCTTAAAAAATAATGAGTAAGCCATTAAGGAAAACTTCTTTTTGTTCCAACTTTTCATATCTGCATTTAAGTATTTATATCGGTTATAAGTGGCTCTTACAATATATATATATATATTTTTTAATCCCTCAGAAATCTATTTATTGCGTCAGTCTTATCTGTTTGAAACACAATTTTAATTTTATGAAGAGAGGCCATCATTTTGTCTTTGTTTTTAACATAATAGTGGTTTTTTTTTTCAGAACCCTAAAGGTTTTACGATAGACCTTTTAGACTTCTTAGGATCACAAGCACAGGTAAAAAAAATATCATCAGATGTATTTTCTTTACATAACAGTAAACTTTTACAGCTATTGTATTGTTTTCCTGTGTCGTATCAACAGTCTATTATCCAGTTTTAATTCCCCAAGCCTGCAATGCTTTGTCCTCAAAATTATAATGATACTGCTTTAACTTCACCGAGAAATATCATTGCTGAAAAGGAATGATTTGAAGGCTCTTAATTAACATTGATACTTCTCAATACAGTAAAACTTTGTTATACTTCCACTTCTTTGTTCTGCAAATGTTGGCATTATAAAGGGTTTTGGTGATACAGTTAGAGAGAGGTGTAGAGAAAATGTTAAGGAAAAGGAGACTCTGAGATATGGTGGTGGTAAATGAGATGGTAAATGATTTGAAGGGCATTATATCGTGAGTATAATGTATTGTCTATAGGTATTCAATAAAAGAAACAGGTTGGCCTGGTGGCGTAGTGGATTAATTACTTAAGTATATGACTCACCTTTCACCAAAACGGCCAAGATTTGATTTCTCAATCGAACGTGAACAGTTATAGGTCCACCTGCCGGACAATGCAGGTTTTCTCTGAGTGCTCCTAGCTGTTTCCTCCCACATTAAGACCCTCTGCATGCTTCCATCCGGGTTAACAAGAGTGATTGATATAAGTTAGAAAACTTGTTCCTTTATTGCTGTAAAATAAATAAAGTTTATATTTCATTCAATAAAAAATGTTCACTTTGAAAAAAAATAACTCTACAAGTGAAATCTGTTTGTAGACTTGTTCTACCTGTACTAACGAAGTTTCTCACCTGTTTCAGTACTTGCATTCCCTAATGATGCTCCAGCAACAGAGCCAAAACTCTAGTCAGAACAAACAGAACGATCGGCTATCACATGTAGAGATGGCACTCGAAGGTCTCCGTAATGTCATCAAAAATAATCCAGGTATGTTATGATCTAGTCATAATGTGATCGACTTCACAGGTAATCATAATCTTGCTGTATAAACAATTATAGGTATGTCATCGTCAAGCATCATCCAGTCTTGTCAAAAAACGAATCTATGTTTGTCGCCATCTAGTTTTGTCATAAAATATATAGACAAGTCACCATCTAGTTTTGTCATAAAAATCGATCTTGAAAAGTCATCATCTGTGTATGTCATTAAATAATCTGTATATGTTATTATCTGCACATTTCATCGTAATTATATGACAAAATATTTCCATCACAAGTACTGGTGAAGTCATCTTCATATATTCATTTTTGTGGTAAAATAAATACTGAAATTTGTTTCTTTGAGACTGGTTTGTTTAGTTTTGTTAGCGTTTTTTATAAATGATTAACTTTAGGTTCAAGGTCGTAGTCCATTTCCCATTAATAATAAATTATAAATTAATAACCAATAATAAATTGATGATGTCATTAGGTTTTTGCTGTATGCATGTTTTTGATTGAGGTGAGAGTGTTATGTATCAAAATGTAGATACTAACTGGAGGAAGTTTTTGTCTTTCAGGTGTAGAAATCCAGTGTATAGGGCACTTTAAACTCCTTTTCTGTCTCCTAAGACTGGACGATTGTGCCAAACTGCAGCAGTTCGCTCTCGAGGTAGGTAACAATTATTAACAGGGCCAATGACGGCAACACAGGATATAGTTTGTATTTGTAATTTATCTAAACATATTTTTTTGTCATAATAAGTTTGGCAGACTGCATTATATTGGAAACCGGCATAAACCCAATCCTGATTTCAGAAGGGGAAATCTGAAATTTATATTATTCTACGAAATGTTGATAAATTATTGAATTCTTTCCCCCGTCCATTCCTTCACAAAATCCACTTTGAGACGACGCCTTCCCTGACAGACTTTTTGGAATATTCTTATTTATAGAATGCAGAACTATTGTTATTTTAATATTTTATGCAGATCATCAGTTATACAAACTTATTTCAGTGTAGAAATTGTGAAGATATTGTATGTAACTGGGGTTTATTTATAATAAGAATTCAAACCCCCAAACCCCTTTATACAGGGTCTCATTGTCAGGGGGTTCAAAGGTAAAATGGTTAAACAGGAAATAATCCATACATTTAACTATGTCACTCAACTAAGTACTACCCACAGTATCTTTAGGCAACCTCCTGGTTGCCTTCTTCAGTCCTTACTGAGATCAGTAGGGGGCTTCAGACTAATCTGGTGTATCAGTAATGAGACCCAGGGATTATCCCCAAGTCATGTGACTGAATCAGGCTGGCATAGGCTGGCAGTAGGTGGTAGTGCCCTCAGTCTTGGTTCAAGTCTGGACCGGTGGCCGCGACATAATTTCTTCAATGTATCTCGATTTACAATTTCCGTTTAAAAATCGGGATAATTAATTAGAGTACAAACATAACTTTGAGCAAAAACTGCTGTTTCGAAATTCCAAGGTACATGTATAATACTCAACGATTTAACATGACTTTGCAGGTGGTTAGCTGCGTGACAACCAACCAGGAATGTGTCAACGATATCGCAGCATCTGAAGTACTGTCCTACCTTCTGCTCGCTATCCAGAGTCTTCCCACATGTAAGTGTATCTGTTTGTTTGTTTGGGAGAAGTTTGGTATAGAGATATGTTGTATCAATTTTGTCATAAAAACATATCACAGCATATAGGAAGGGGAGCCAGTCAAAGTCTGCAGCCAGCGTATGGTTTTGTTCATCATTATATTATGCTATCTTTTTGCTAAAATTCCCCCGAATGTGTGGTAATAGAATAGGTGAACTTTTGCGTGAGGTCATTTGGACTAACTAATAATAGCTAATCTTGGCTTGAAGTATATTGAGCTAAACATGTAATTGTCTGTCATCTGTCAAGCTGCTTTGACCTGTTCTCAAGAACCACCAGTTATATAATGTCATGATATTAGATATGTAGCTTTCTATTAATGGGGCCACAGTGGCCGAGTGGTCAAGGCGAGTGACCATCTACACTCTCTAGTCCTCCACCACTGGGTTACTACGGGTTCAAGGCTTATATGACCGGTACTGGCTGCAGGTTGATGTTTTTTTCTCCAGGGAATCTGGTTTTTCTCCCTCCACCTCCAAAATCTGGCTTATCCTGAAATGACCATAGCTGGTAATAGGACGTAAATCATAAACAAACCAAAAATCTAGAAGGAAGGGCTATCAAGGTGTTAAAACAAATGAACTAGACCTCAAGGTCAGAAGGTTCAAATGTGTTAAAATTTCATTATTTTTACTTCTTCAAAACTAACTACAATGTCTATAGTCATGATCTGTTATCTGTAGCTTGCTAGATTACAAAGTTACCAAGTTAATGAAAAGAGTGGCATTGACCCACTTTGAATTTCACAGGGGTCAAAATTGTTAAAATTTCAATTGATTTCTAAATACATAACCAGAAAATTCAGTCATGATATATGACTTATAAGTTGCTGGGATAGAGGGCTATGAAATAAATTTCAACGATTTACCTTGACCCACTCTCAAGGTTACAAGGGTCAAACTTGTCAGGAAGAAAAATAAATAAGGTTAGGCAGTTAAGGCCTGTGGGCCTCTTGTGATGGAAAACTAGGGAGTACATATGTCTTGTTCATTGTGGGTGTAATACATTTTCTGTTCCTTTTAGGTCGACTGCTGACCCTGGAAAGCCTGTTTGCTCTTATGTCCAGTACAAAGATTGTGAAAGAGGCTCTAAGCAAGGGTAGGTACTCCAAATACCTAGTTCTCTAAAAACTGCATTGCCGCTTTAAACAGCATAAATGTCTCTAATGAGGCTAAATATATCAGGAATGCAAATATTAATACAAGGCATGCTATGCATAAGGATTCCAATTTGAAGGGCAAAACTAACACTGACTTGATATAGATCTTATTTTATCCTAGTATGCAGTACATATACCTTCTTCTTTTTACATCAAATAACTGAATTGCAAGGGTTTTGAAGACTGAAATTTGTTAACCTAAGTTATGTATTCATGTTTGGGTATTTTTTAGATGTGTTACCAAATAGATAGCATAGCCTAATTACCTATTGTAAAGGATGTCTTACAATTTTCATAGCATGGAGTTCTTTTTGAAAGGAGATGCAAAAGTCACCTTAGGTAACATATATCCTTAAATCAGTAACTGAACTCGTTGTCCTGACTGTGTTTTGCAGGTGTGCCCGTGTACCTGTTAGACCTGTTCTGTAACTCTACCAACGCAGCGGTGCGAGAGAAAACTGCCGAGCTAATCGCTAAGATGTTGTCAGACAAATTAGTAGGACCAAAACTTAGGATAACCCTTGCCAAATTCCTTCCTCCGATATTCATGGATGCCATGCGGGACTCACCGGAGGCCAGTGTACATATGTTTGAAGGTGAGATTAGGAGATGCCTGTATATGTATACCCATTGTTTTACATGCTGGTGGTTGGAATCAGAAAAGTTCCTTGGATCACACTCCCAAGGTTTAGGTCCTGTGTTTCAATAAGCATATATAGTAATGAATATGTAGAGTTTTAATTAGGGATAGGTTATGGCCACTATAGAAAAAGCTTAATTCAGGACAGAATGAAACAGGTTGACCAAGGGATCATGTAAAGATTGAACTAGTGACCTTGACTCTAAAAGGTTGATCAGTGGACCATGGCATAAAATGGTTGATCAAATGACCCCAACCTAAAAAAAAATGATCAGGAGACCATGCCTTAAAATGATTGATTAAGACACCATTGCTTATACAGTTGACCTGGGAACCATTGAAAAACATTATGATAAGGACTGTTCCAGAACTAATCACAGGGGATCCCGAAGGGATGGGAGGCTTTTTTTGGAGAGAACTCAACAATAAAATCTTTAAAGTGATTTAATAAGGAGAGGCAGGCAGATCTGGTTTTAACCGCATCACTCGTAATATATTAAAACAGGACCTTCCACCTCCCTCATACAATACATTTTGAATAGCCCTAATCAAAGCTGTCACATTGTGTCAGTTTATTGATTCTTTTATATGTAAATAGTGGTCGTTTTAGACAGGTGTCATTGTGTAGTTAATTTTACTTTCTTTACCCAGGCACACATGAAAATCCAGAGTTAATATGGAACGACGATTCCAGAGAGAAGGTGTCGGACGTGGTCAGGAAACTCAAGGACAGGTAGATTGACTGTAATAGAAGTCTTCATGCCAAGCCTGTACTATATTAGTTTATATTTACACCATAGTGTGGTAATATAAAGTTCTACACTTTATGAGATTTAAGTGCTCATCGGTCAAGGTTAAATGGTCAAAGGTCACACTTGACTACTTAGTTGGGGTGGAGTTATGTCTATATGAACCTCTGCTTATTTTGTCCTTATTTACTTGCCAGCCACTACAAGGCACAGCGAGACAATCCTGACACCAGGTGGAGCTTGAGTGAGGACTTCGCTGTAGTATACACTGACGTGGAAGGGGAGCTTACTGTTGGGGGTGTGTTCCTTCGGATATTCATTTCCAATCCTGGCTGGGTGCTCCGTAAGCCAAAAGAGTTTCTCACTGAACTCATGGAGAAATGGACACAACTTATCAGCATGCAAGCTCCGGACGTAAGGCGTTCTTTCATCTTCATATTTGTTTTGCCTGCTGCATATGTCACAACACAAGGCAATGTTCCAGTTGTGCAAACTTGGAACAGGCCTGTTAATCTTCACCCCCGAAGACATATTTGAACTCTTCAAACTCAAAGGTTGGAATAGTTCATTATGAAATTTCAGGGTGAATGAGTTAAAGGAACAGCACATTCCATATTACATTCCCACATGTGCAAAATATATTAATGTAATAGAAAAACTTTTTCAGAATAAACCTTAACAGCTTATTCGCAAAAATCTGTGATACATAGCAGTTTATCGCTTTTAAATGCTACAACATTCCTTAAGATGGTAATATTTTGAAAATATTAGGTTGATTAAATACAGTTAACTTGTTACACATAGATGAATATACAATTTTGTGATCATGTAAAATGAAAGTATTTAACCAGCCATAATATAGGATCCAACTTGGTACCCAATAACTAGGCATTCCTGAAAACCAATTCATTTCAGAAGAACATCACATTCCGTTTAGCAGATCATCTGGTTTATAAAAGCACAACTGGAACCTTCCGCTAAATGGAACACACAATAAAAGTTGTTATTCTGGTATCGGAGACATCAGTTTTAATTGTACAGCTGCAAAGATCTAAAAGGATTTTCCGGAAGATATTCTAGATGCTTACGCAATAAAACATACTGTAGAGTCCAAATCTGTAAAGGACATCAAATTCTAATGTCCATATTTGACATCCTACCTGCTTGGTCAAGCAGTACATTTAAGCATTTAGCTTGATTAATTTCTATAACTATTAGTAGATTTGCTGATGAACTGTGTTTTGCATGTGAGATTTTAAGAAATAAAAGTTTCTAAAAATTTAAGTGAAAGTTGCTTGTAACTTTTTGGAATCTTTTAGCGATATCGCTGTCTGTGTACAATGTGACTTTGGATATCCACAGGGCGAGGTGCTAGAGACTGTGACGACAGGCGTGGTATGTCTGTTCTCCTCACAGTCATCATTACTGGACCAGGTACCACAGTTAGGCTATATCCCTAAAGTGTTCCAGGCCATGTCCAACCGAAACGACGCCATCCCCAAGTCCGCCATTCAGGTGGCGCACCAACTCGCCAACAACGAGGTCAGTTTATCACACTTTCATACACAGTGATTTTAGAATTACGATTATGTCATTTGAAAAATGTTTATGATACCCTCTTGGGAAATTTCAACAAAGAGACATCACTTTCTCCCACCCTTCACAGGTGTGTCTCCCTTTTAAGCCGTAAAAGATCGGCTTGTAACCCCCTAGGGGGAGATAGCCTCATGCAGAATGGTGTAATCTAAGTCATAACATTAGTATGACGTCACGTCATCAATGCATTATAACGTCACATCAACAGTAGCAGACCATGGAAGACAACTCTGGATTTGCTGGGAAAACCTGCAATCAACGCTTATATTTCATGCAATCACTGCTTGTTGGCGGATTTGTGAGTGAAACAGGATGGGAGACAAACAATCATCCCCAACCTTGAGGGTGTTACAGAGAAATCTCCAACCCTTGGGATGATATACTTGAATGTCTTACCCTTGGCAAAGCCTCGGGTAAGACAATGAAGAGTATCATCCCTCAAGTTGAAGATTTCCCCGTCACACCCTCAAGGTATGGGCAGATTGTATTAGTCACAGTGTTTGAATACATATACATTTTTCTTGTATTGTAGATATGTATACGCAGCATGGCTCAGACAGAGTGTATCGGCCCCATTAAGGTAGCGATGAGGGCGCGTCGTGATCAGATCGCGTTGGCTGCAGAAACACTCGCTAAGTTGTTTGATAAGGGAGAGGAGGAACTTGTCTCACAGGTAAAAATGAACAAATAGTGGTTTCCTGCCACATTAAGACCCCCAGCACTCTACCATCCAGGCCAAAGATACATAATAAGTATCTTTACAGTTTGAAATGATAACTTTATGTGAAGAATTTTTTTTTTTATTTTTTTTTTTAAATTTAAAGCTTTTGTCAAACATTTTGAATTTTCTTGTATCAAGCGCATCAAAAATTGTTTAGGAAAAGAAATAAAAAAATAATGCATTCTTAACTATGGTGGAGTTTTTGTGTTGACATGTGTGTTCAATACAATTATCACAAGCACGAGAAATTAGTGCCACATCAAACCCACTGCATAAGGTACTGTTAAATTGCTTCAGTGGTTCTTTGAAGGAGTTATGATCCAGAGAATATCCAGGCCTGCTTCTATAGCTCACCATTTTCTATCAAAACCTGTGTTAATCTTCTTTTGGAAAATATGAATTTTGAATTATTGTTGTTACATCAAAAGGCAGTAAAATCATAAATATTAATTGAAATGTGGTAAAAAAAATCAGCTGTATTGATTGATATGCGATAAAGACATAAAGGTTTTTTCTTTGCTGTTACGACTCGTTTGTATTAAATTACAGGCAGTAAAGGCCGATATTGTTCCGTTCCTCCTGAAGTTACTGGACGCTGGTCTGGAGCTGCTGGACAATCCATCATCAACCAAAGCTCAAATTGTCAAGGCACTCAAGGCAATGCAGCGCAGTCTTATATACGGAGAACAGGTAAGGTCACTGAGAGGTCAAGGTCATGTCAAATATGTCATGGTTACATTTTTTTTTTTTAAATAATTGCTTAAGACAAACTGGTACTAAGTCCCAAACTGGTATTACTAGAAATGACAAAGTTTGCATGTGATCAGCCATTTACAGTCAAACATTTCATGATTGAATGTGCTGATTTCAAGCAAATGCATGACAGATTCCATAATGTCTATTAAAAAGTTTATTTGATTCAGATTCTGTGCATTCAATATATGATTATTTGCACTCAATATTGATCTTTATCATAAGTTTTATTATTGAATCCTTATTTAAGTTTTAGGTTTCAATGAGCCGTAAAACAATACAAAAAATACTCTCTGTCAATAATTAGTCAGCTGGTTGATCTGTTCATGTTTTACTTTATCCTAGGAATATATCATATACTCTTTCAAATTTATTTGCAAGTACCTCATTAGATGTTGTTACATAGAGAAGCTGGGTCTTGTGCCAGACAGTATAAAGACTTACTGTCCTTTGTCCTCTAGTCATCAATTTGTCTGTGGCATATATAGCATTTACTCTGTTACTTAGAATTGACAAAGTCTTGTATACAAGTATCCCTTGGGATAGGAGATTGTCACATACTGAAATTGTTGGTTTTTAATGCACTGTTACTAAAAAGTATATACAGAGTTATTGCCCTTTGGTACTTTTCATACTGAAGTTTGTTTTGATATTGGGTGACCTGATACTTGCAGCTGAGCTATCAATTTTTCATACGGTTCCTTTCTTATATATTCATTATGACCTAATGAAATAGATTAGGGGAGACAAATTAATTGAATTGCTACCTCCAGAACATGGTGTGATATTAAACAATGTAATTGTTTATTGTAGATTACGGGGATTTTGGACAAGTCGCCCATCTGGAAAGAATATCGGGACCAGAAACATGATCTCTTTATATCAGACACACCCATCGCCGGCTACCTAACAGGTGAGTTGTTGTTTATATCTAGACAGGTGTAGAAAACAATGCCCAACCCAACGGCCAGGTAATGTGGACACTGAAGTAGGAAAAGATCAGTTCTGTAGTACACAAAATAATTCTACATCAACAACTTACTAAGATGGGTAATATTCACCTCATAAATAGCTAAAAAAATAATCATCAAGCAGTCCAACTCCCAAAATTGTAGAACCTTTTTAAAATGTCTTCATTTTCCAAAAGAATTTTGATGTTATAAAAGGATATGGCAGTATGTTAAGGGAACATTATTAAAAAAAATGGGAAAAGGGATATTGACTGGAAAAAGACACTCTGCAAGGTGTCAGTTGAAGTGAGTAGCATCACGGCTGTGGTCTTACTTAACATCTCCAATTTGTTAAATGTGTTCAGTTGTTGTCATATCAAGTACAGATGGACAGGAGAAGGGTTATTATCAAGGAATCAATTCCCTCTTTTCGTATTGCAGAGTTATCTGCTCTTGTGAGCAAGTATTGATTCAGATTGTTATGGCATTAGTTTGTGTGAGAAAATTATGTCGTTTTCTCAAAATTTAATGACGTTACTCTCACAAACAAATGACGTAACAATCAATACCTGCTCACAAGAGCAGATAACTCTGCAATACGAAAAGAAGGAATACAGTGAAACTGGATTTTAACAGCACCTGACTGTAAGGACAATCTTCAATATGCATTACAACCTGACTTAACTGACACCTGACTTAAACAATATTCCTGTTAATATACAGTAAAAACCTGACTGAACTGACACATGGCAGAAAAGGCATCCCTGAAATATATAGTGAAACCTGACTGAACTGACACCTGACTTGAAAGACAATGTTCAATATACAGTGAAATTAATATAAAAACTGATTTCACTATAGCAAATTTAAGGAAATATGATACATGTGCGAATTATCTCCCTTGCATGCTTTTATTTTGATTATGTAAGAGTTATTTCCCTTACACATTTTTTGTGTTATTTTGGTAAGAAATATCTCTCATACACACTTTCAGTTAGCGTTATGTAATAATTCACAGAATTATTTGTCTGTTGGCAATTTGTTTTTCTTGTCTTGATAAGCTTTCAAATCTGTCTTCAATGACATAAACAGGTCAAAAGAAAGATGTTTGTCACCTTGTAAAGTAGCGTACCACGTTAAGATTATAACTTTTCTTACCAAGTCTCAATAAATTCGCAAGAAAAGATGTATTTATTTTAAGCAACAGGATAAATACCCAACACTAAAAAAACAATACAGAACACACACATTACAGATGTACAAAAGTATTCAACATAGCATACTTAACATTGTGTAATAGAAGTACTCAGCATGGCACACAACAAATTTATATATAATAGGACCACAGCAAAGACAACTTTGTGTAATTTGTGTTCTCAGCATGGCATATTTCAGCATCCTGTGTAACTAGAAATCTACTCATACTCAGCATTATGTGTAACTAGAAATCTACTCATACTCAGCATTATGAATATGTAATACAAGGAATCAGCATGGCCTATTTCAGGATCATGTGTAATTAGAAATCTACTCATACTCAGCATTATGAATATGTAATACATGTAATCAGCATGGCATATTTCAGCATTCTGTGTAACTAGAAATCTACTCATACTCAGCATTCTGTGTAACTAGAAATCTACTCATACTCAGCATTATGAATATGTAATACAAGGAATCGGCATGGCATATTTCAGGATCATGTGTAACTAGAAATCTACTCATACTCAGCATTATGAATTTGTAATACAAGTAATCACCATGGCATATTTCAACAGCATTATGTAATATTAGTACCCATAGGAACCTATAAAGGGGCTGCGATGGCCAAGTAGTTAAGGCGTCTGACATTCTGCTACCACTAGCCCTCCACCATTTGGTCACAGGTTCGAGACCTATGTGGAGCAGTCGCCAGCTACTGGCTGTAGGTCAGTGGTTTTTCTACGGGAACTCCGGCTTTCCACCACAATCAAAACCTGGCACGTCCTTAAATGACCAGAGCTGTTAATAGGACGCAAAACACAAACAAACCAAACCAAATGGAACCCATTTAAAGTTTGTGTAACACAAGAACTCGACAAAATATTGCCATACAAGTTCTCAATATACTTTACTTCAATATTATGTAAAACAACATACTATACTTAACAGATTTTATTACAAGTACTCAACATGGCATACTCCAACACGATCTAACAATACTCAATGTTATGTATTTACCCACTCTAAACATATTTCCAGTTAATTAAAATGCATGATCACCAAACTTTGCTTGCGGGGAAAAAAAATTGTGCCTTTAAAAAGTCTGTCTTTTCTTTCACCTTTGTGTCTTAAATACATATACTAACTCAAAAATGTTAAATATAGATTATAAGATAATATTTTATTTTAGAATAAGGTAATATATAACAAATTGTATCTAGTAATTTTACTTTGTACTTATTGATTTTTTCTATGATTTTATTATTCCTCGTAGACAAAGCCTCAGGTAATGTCGCTATATTGCCTGCCTTATTTGGGCATAGTGTCTTGTCTTCTGCATGTGAATGACTTTATATATAATACATTAATCAGAGTCTGAAACCTGTCTTTCCTCATATTACACTAACATTTGAGATGTCTTGTCCAATAATATATCTAACAATGCCGTATGATGTTGAGTGCTTTTTTACATTTAATACATGATGTTTTGTAAAATAGAAATATTACCGTAATCATATACTTTTGGACCAGAATTTGTGCAATTTTTCGACAAACTAGTTGAGTCTTTAACTCATTCACCCCTGAAGACACAGTTGAACTCTTCCAAATCAAAAGGTTGGAATAGTCCATTATGAAATTTCAGTGGTGATTGGGTAACTGACACATTTTCCATGTGAGGACCAAAGAACGCTGTGTGTTCTGGGCTTTAAAAGGTCATAAGTTCAAGGTCACTGTGACATTAAATTTTCAAAGACACATTAGCGTACAAAGATCAAGAATTTCTTACAAGTGTCAAGGACATCGTTACTTACATTTCAAACTTCATTCCACCTTTTCATTGAAGTTTACAGGCAAACCCAGACAAGGATTACAATTTGAAAAAAATGGTGGGCTGGGGGTATTTGTCAAGATGATGCCCTGCTTTAAAAGATAAATGCTACCAGACTGATATGTATCTTCTTTAATTGATGACACAATTGAAGAGTAAACATAAATGTGCCAATTTGTAATTCTCTGGCCATTCTAATTGGAATGGAGATAACTCTTAAACAAATAGAAAGTATAATGTATCTGGGGCACTGTAAGGTAACTTATGAATCGAGTCTGTCATAGTTGATTTCTCTAACATGACAACCATTGGTAAGAGCAGACAGTGGAAGTACATGGTTAGTATTTTGAAGGACCAAAAATTGATTAAGCAGGTTACAGTATTAAAAATTAGAAAATCACTGTTTGTTGTGTAAATTGATGTCTCGACAATGCACCATAATTAGCTTTCTTGATTTTTTTTTTTTTTTTTTAATGAAAATTTCTTTTCATTGATTTTCAAAAATTCACAAGCAGTTTCATATATATATTAAAATTGTCATCTTAATGTAATTTCAACTCTTCAGTTTCAATCTTATTCAATTAATTTCTAGCTTTTCCTGTTTTTAAGCACTTTAGATATCGAAATAAACTTGTAGTGCTTTGCTGTTTATGTCATTTACTTATCCTTAAAGTCTTCTTCTCTTAACTTTGAAATGAAGAGCATCAAGTATAACACTATTAAAACATGGCTGTTTTGTTAAATTAATTATTTCTGACTTGTTTAATTTCAAATGCTAATAGATCATATTTTCCTGCTTTCAAGGTCAAAAGTTAAAATTGAAATTATTGATTTGAATTCATATAATATCATATTCCAACTACAGTATATACCGGTAGCCACATTATTGATTGTGGAACTCACAGATAACTATATCATCTTGCTATTTATAATTTAACATGCGATCACATGAAATTTTGATAATCCAGATTATTGATTACACTGTTATTTGAAATAAAATAAATTGGTTGTTTGGCTAATCTTGACCAACCAAGAAAAAAAACCTTTTAATCAAAATATTTCATTGAAAATGTAGATTTTATTTTATCCTTTTCAAATTCTGATCCATAATTGTGTTAAGTATCTATGTTTTACCAAAATGTTGGAAACATGTACATCAGACAGTGTAACAATAACACAAGGTTTTAAAAGGATTACCCTGTAATTAAAACAGTAAAAAAATGACAGTTGTGAAGTAGAATCAAACTTTTGATTTGAATACATTGATCATTAATCTGAACACTAAAACTGAAAATGGAGATTTTGAAGAGCAGTCTACTAGCAGGTTTCATAACTTTGTTTCTGTTCCATTCTTCCACCGATTTAGTTCCTGTTTAATCCTGGTTTCTCTGTCCAACCGTTTGTGTGTATGATGCTATGTACACTTGTGATGTCACAATGTCATATGACTTATTTCAAAAAAAAAAATATACCCTCAAAATATCCCTACTGTCTCTATTTGAATAAACCTTATATCTTTAGCACTGAAAGTAGCTTAAGAATATTATATAAAAAAGACATTTATTTTGTCAATCAACTTAGCTCATACCGAACAACTACTGTAGACTCAACCATTGGGTTTGCTGTTATTCATTGAAGTTCATACTTAGGTTGACAGTCCAGCATAGGACGACTGATATTCTCAGTGCGTAAAAGTTAAACTGATGCACAAACTTTATCACTATTAAATGATTGCAGGTTTACTTTTATGTTAAAAACATGAAGGAAGATTTTCTTGAAAAAGAACCGGTGTACATATATTGCAAGGTTTCATGCCATGTATGTTACCAATGATGCATTGGTATTGCATTATTGTTTTAATCAAAAATATAATTGCACAAGTCTATGTTATCACACTTAGCTGTCGGTGATGTGCATGGTAAATATTAAGTTATTGATAATGTTCAGCATATACAATGGTGACGGCTGCATTCAATTTGGTGTTTTTGTTTATTTTATTACAATAACTTGACATCATTTTGTGGATCATATCATTGCGTAAAAAGTAAAACTGATGTGCAAACTTTATCAATCTTCAATGTAAAACTTCAAGCAGTATTTTCGAAAGAACCATAAGGTATAGAGCAATGATATTTTGATATGTTAATAAGACCAGCCATTTGAATCACTTTCTTCCATACTGTATTAAGGTCAAAGGTCAACTCTGTCTGCTAGCCAGGGTCAAATGTTAACATAGGCTATAATGGGTTAAAAGCTTTAAGAATTTTCTCCTTTAGTACCATAAGTCCCACGGTCATCATTAGTAGACCAGTAGTGTGAAGATTATCTTTAGTCCTTGGGTCATAGCCATGAAATGGCATTTGTTTGCTATTTCTACGAAAACTTTGATAGATTAGGATGGGTTTAATACCAGGTATGAGCTTGCTTATTGACTGATACATATGTGTTTCATGTTTTTTTAGGTCAGTATTTGATATTAAAATGTACTTGAAAAAGTTAATTTATCATTGTAATCAGTGATTAATTTAAAAAATAAATATTCCTGTGAAATATGAGTAAATTAGTTTACACAATTGTACAATTATTTGGAATTAAAAATTAATGTATTCATATCTTTCCTTACAGGTCCGACTGGCCCAAGCGTTGCTGGATATCTCACAGCAGGAACGAGAACCACCATGCCCGATGCTCCACCCCCTCTAGAAGCACCAGAGGATCACTGATTCATCCCTATGTAACAGACATTTCCATTGGCCGCTCTAGATCATGTGATAATTTTCATTGCAATCCATACCTTCAAGTTTCTGCAATATTTTGTGATAAGACAGTGAATAGAATGGATTATATATTTCATGGACTATAAAAATCATTGTATATGT
Organism: Mizuhopecten yessoensis; assembly: GCF_002113885.1. Lineage (NCBI taxonomy): Eukaryota > Metazoa > Mollusca > Bivalvia > Pectinida > Pectinidae > Mizuhopecten > Mizuhopecten yessoensis. Next base: position 45,853 of record NW_018408188.1, on the reverse strand, counting down.
GTGATGAATATTCATTAGTTAACTTACTTTACATATAATGAATATTCATAACTGTAATTTCATCATCACAATGTGTTATGTATTCATTTTGTTTATTATATATATAACGAATATTCACTACTTTGTTGACTTAATGTGTAAAGAATATTCATTAATAGTAATTACATAAATTGATATGTAAAAAATGAATATTCATTAATTTGTTCATTTTATATTATTTGATTATTCATTACCAGGTGTTCAAATTTTACTCATTCAAAGGAAGTTTTAAAATAACTGAAGTAAAGAGTGTACTCGACACTGGCAATATCTTACAAAACAAGAGATTTTCATGTAATGGAAAATTTTGTCTTGTTTATTAGATGGTTCCATATTTCTGAATCACCTGTCTATTTATAAACCTATGATTTAATATACAGGGCATTCCACTTTATAGCACTTGTCATTTGTCAGAGAGAGAAAAAACATGATATTAACCAAATAGTGACATTAAGAGATGTGACATTAAGTGAAATGTATTGTAATTAAAATATGTGTATTTTATATGATGTGATATTTAAAAACCAAAACACAAAAGACTTGAATTCAGAGGTTTTGTTATTGAAAATGTATTAAGATATGGTATCTAAATACTTTGTTGGATTCATAGTACATAAATATATTGAACTCACAAATATGAACTTCATTTGCAATATTGGAATTGCAAATTTGACCAAAGTTGAAGTTTGGATGATGTGACAATGTGTTAGCTCTTGGTGTAATGGTTACTCACCGTTCCAAATGTTAAATGTTATGGATGCAAATTCAGGTAAGTGTGACTTTAACCGTTTCACCACTGTAAACCATAATGGACTCATCCAGATAAATGTATGGTAGAGTCTACTAAAGTTACCTAGGGGTGAAAGGGTTAATTCATTGAAATATTTTACACAATATTTCAAATTTTCAGCTTTTGTGTTTCTTTTATTTAAAATGTCTGCATATGAGCGATTTTCTGTTTCATCTTTATATGTAAGGGTTACCGAAATCTCACCTGTTTGACCTAGAATATAATTATCAAGAGTATTTGGTATTTGTACAATAATTTCTGTTTGGAGTTTTGCACGGAGGATCAGTTGGGTTATCAGCATTATTTTTCTGTTCACCATTTATTGTCAATTTTGTATTTCAAGTTATAGTTAAATTGTATTCAATGGACAAATAATCAAATACTCAACCGTTTCTGAACAAGCCTCTGTTAATGTGTAGTATTCACTCTGCAATATATTTATGGTAACCATCATTATATTGTTTGTGGTTTGTTCTGTTAATTTATCTATCAATCAGACATCTACTTTTTCAGTTTCTTTTCTCTTTTTTTTTTTTTATCTTTGTCGTTTTAATTGACAATAATATGCTCTGAAATAACCAAAAATAATTTACTGATAAAATCTTTTACACTTCCTTTGCGGCTTATTATTATATCTTTTTAAACAGGAATAGGGGGCATTTAAAGGTGTCAGGAATAATTCAATGATTAAACGTAAGAATTGGGTTTTTTTCAAGTCCGTTTGTTGGTTTGTTTTCAAAATAATGAAAATGTGTGAGGAAAGTTCTATTGCAATACAGTGTACTTGTCTTAAGTATTTATGTTCATTTCTCTTGTTTAATATATATGAGTGGAGTTCAAAGTTCATTGTACTGTTTTGTTATATGTGAGGGAAGTTCAAAGTTCATTTTTATAGTTCTGGTGTATGTGAGGGAAGTTTAAAACTAATTTTACAATTTTGATAAATGAGAGGGAAGTTCAGAGTTTGTTATACATATCTGGTATGTGTAGCGGAACTGAACTGGGTTGATCATGGGCAACCAGGTGGTTCATTTGGTAGAGCGTTTGTCTATAGATTGGAGGGTCCTGGGTTCAAACCCCAGTCTGGCCATTGTATCTCTCTCTCTCCTGTATGCGAGGGAATTTCTTGGCCCCTATAATGCACTAGTGGGGAATACCTGGTACTTTATTTAAATTTCTTATCTTCATGTTTGTGTCAGGGTTTTAAGGGACAGGAATAACAAAATACAGAAACAAGTATTGCTCATCAAACAAACAATCATCTACTGCTCATTATGTCGTAAAAGTCCCGATTTGTAATTATAATGGTATATCTCCACTGTGCTTAAAATTCGCTTGTTAAGTCTCGCTTTCTATAGAAATATAGTATATAAATGAATCTTTGTATATAGGGTGTTATTTTGGAGGTAGCATCCTTAATCAATTTTATAATTTATTTAGGTTAGAGTCGGTTTGAATTGCATTTGATGTGATATGGAAGTTATCAGAAATTCTATTCCACTAATTCACTAATTAAGGAGAAAACCATCTTAATTAAGAACAAGAAATACTAAAGTATTGCAATACACTGTCTAGATGTTGGAAACTGAATGGTATGCCATAAGTATTACAAATTGAACAGTGTGTGGTAATTCGTCATTTGTTCTTAACTAATGGGCAGCTGTTTCACAAAGTGCAGGAAAAGAATAGTATTCAGGACTTTAAATTTCCAGCTTGTACTGAACTGGGTCTGGTTGTTATCTAGAACTGAACACACGTTATCCCACGGAACAGCTGACAATGTCCAACATGATTCCCTACACAAATTTCAAAAGATTAACTCATGCTACCATATACAATTTGGTTTATTTTTTTATAAAAAAGTCATTTTCAGTTAGTGAGAATTATCATGTGATGGAACATTTTAAGGATCCATGTACTGCCGCAAAAAAATAAAACTATGCATTCAAAACCTTTTTTCTCAGCATGACTATAGCTTTGATAAATCCTTTCTGAAAAAGAAAACACCAATGTTGCTTTCACCGACTAAAATACCTGTCCAACGGAAGTGATCTTGACCAACTGTGCTACAGTTATATTCTTAAGGAAATTAAGGGGAGGTTACTGTATATATCAAAAACCAGTATAGTGGGCCAAGGATCCTTAAACACTGTTTATTTATTTGTTTATGTTTTGCAAGTTGGGATATATCAATACATCTGGCAAAGAGCAACTTCAGTCATGTTAAAGGATGCTTTTCTTCATAATAAATTACATGTTATAAAGTAGGGCATTGTCACATGGAATATGTTAATATAACAAAATGGAGATTGTCAAACAGTTGTTTAGAATGTAATGTCATGAACAAGCTGTTGTCTGTCTGGCTAAGGCCGTACTCAGGGGGCAGGTTTACAAAAAACAACTTGCTTGTTTTTGACTCCTTTGGTTAATCTTGTTGAATAATTTGTCAATTTGGAAAAAAAAATCTTTTTCAAATTTAAAGTAATTAAAAATTACAAAGTTACATATCAAAATGTGATGGAACACCACAGTTACTGTTATCATATAAATTTAATTATTCAATACATTAAATATTTATGACCCATCTATTATAGATAAATTTTGATTTTGGTTCATTGGATCAGGTGATGTAAATTTTGTTTGAATTTATTCTGGTATCACTCATCATCATATTTGTACAATTTACTGCAAGTTCTTAAAGTAGACCTCGTTTTAATACTTAATTTGTTCCACTATCTATAAAAACAACTGGTTTAAATATTGCTACATGTAAACAAATTAACTGCATCCTTAGTGCTATTGGTATTTGATTTTCCATTGGGGATGTTGGAAGTGAGCTCAGGAATTAGTTTTGGTTTAGATTTTTGAATAAACATGATGAGCTCAGGATCTATTTTTTTAACCAACATGATAACATCTGGAATAATTTATGAAACCATTTGAAAACCTTTAGTTGTTCTTCATGTCTGCTTCTTAGGCAGAAAACCACAAACAAAACTTATTTTTTAATGATAAGTTTATTAATGAAAACAACATATATCTCATATAAAATATCTTTAAGAACCCAAAATGATGCCAGAATTTCACCATTTAACTTGAAGAATAGTGAATGTGTTTAATTAAGTATTTGTTAGAGAGAATGTTGTATTACCTGTGTAATTTGTTTACATTATTGCTTGCTGCAATAGCTGTTGTTACTTGTGTTAAAGAGAAAATATTGTAAGTTATGTCCTTGTAATGGACACTGTGGAAGTGCTTTGTTTGCATGGCTCGTTATCTTGTTAAACAGCAAACAGTTGTTTTTTATATCTTAATTATATGTTATGATTAAGTGCTATTTTCATTTCAGGAGGATTCACTTTTCACTTTGACCTAAAATGCATCTCATGAACATATCAAACTTCCTATTAACAAAACTCAAAACTCATCTCATTAACATTTCACACATCTCATTAGTATAAAACATCTCATTAACATATCACACTTCTCATTAGCATAAAACACCTCATTAACATATCACACATCTCATTAGCATAAACTATCTCATTAACATAACATATCTCATTAACATATAAAACATCTCATTAATATACTGCATTCATTTGCAGCACAAATCTTTCATTAGCTTAAACAATATCATTACAATAACATTTGACAGGACAATTGGATTCCTGTTTGATGAGGAATATTATTTCTCAATTTTTAAATTAGCTTTGCTTTATAATAATGTATAATAAGGATAAATACTACCTTGCAGATATGTCTGTGGTTTGTGTTTAAGTTGTCTCCTTTTCAGAATTTTTGGTGTAAGAATTGAATACGCACTATTATGGAAATTAGATTCATATCCCAGAAAAAGTAGCCTATAAGGAAATCAAATATGAACTACATATATAAAATCGAAAAATTCCAAAGCTTACAAATATTTTCAAATTTCCTGTCTGACATTGATATTTTTTTAATGTGGAACAATTTTCTGTTTTCCTAAATTCAACTAATGTGTATGAAATTTTACCTTTATATATTATTAAGGAAATATGCTGATTTACACATTAAACCTGTGATTTCTACTAGAGTTTTATCAATACATGTACTCTTGTGTGTTTTACAAATATGACATCAATTCATCAGTTCAAATTACCCTCCATAGAGTTCAGGTTCTTAGTGGGGAACTCTTTTGTAAAAGGAGATTACTTTTATGCAAGGTAGCATATACCTTAGACCTAATTAAATTTATCACAACTATGCTGTAAATTTTCATTTGCAAAGTGGCATATTCCCCCAACCTAATTGAAATTACAGAACTTTCCTTTGTAAGGTAGCATATACCCTTAACCTAAGTTACTCGTCTCAACTAAGGTGAAAGTCATCTGCTAAGTTGCTTGTCTTCATTGTGATATGTTAACCAAGTAAATTATTATTAACCACTGTTTTATTTAAGTTGAAACAAGAATAGTTGTACCTGAACAGATAGCTATCATGTCTTCCTTTCATGTTTGTATCATTGCCCAAGTTATGTGTACAGACATAATTTTTTGAAAGTTATGTCAAAAATATTATTTTGGAAAAATGTCAGATGTTCAATTTAATTCTAATTTATCTTTGAGTTCTTCATTTCCTTTTAAGCTATTAAATTGTCAATTGTATTTATTATTATCGCATTAAACTCACTAATAACCCTTTGAAGTTTTAACTACAGTGTATTTATAGCTATAACAGGATAAATTGTAATTATCATTGCCTTAAACACATGAACTATCATTTAAGTTTTTATTCATTCTTTTTTTCTCCTCAAATTGTCGGAATGTATGATACAATATTTATATAGAAGTAGAAGGATTTTACTAAATGTAGGTATTGTTCTGAATAATTGTACAGTGAAACCTGCCTAATCTGTCCTCTGAGTATTCAGACTCCCTATCTATATAATGCTGCTTTCCCATTTCTAATGAAAACTTCCACCTACAATCTGTATTCTGACATTCTCTCTAATCTGACCATTACATTATGTCCAAAAGGGTGTCAGATTAGACAGGTTTCACTTCATTTAGTGTATATTTAAGGGAATTATTATAATGGTAAATGACTTAAGTGTTACCGGGTAATAAGAAATAAAACTCCTAATTTCTTGTTATGGTTATATTACCATGTTTACCTTTGATTTAAGCTGCGATAAATATGTTCTTCCATTGCTTATTTTTTTTAAAAATGTAAGATATAGAGAGGAACAGTGTTATAGCGTCAGAGTAGTCAGTGTCAGCGATATGTTCGCCATATTTACTTAAAACATAAAGATATTCTGTTGTATATATGTACAGAGAGGACACGATCAAAAGCTTACAATGTCGGAATAAAGTCATGACAAACTGTCCTATTTTATGTTTTCTTTGTTAGATCGCCCTATGGATCAGATGACTAAAAGTTGTGGCTGAAGTCATGTTCATTTCTCTCACAACCACTAGAGGTTTCCTCACTCCCGACTCGTTGGATAAACCTGCTAGGAGTTGGTAAACATTTTTGGTTACCCACTTGTGGGTAACACCCTGGACGTGATTTCATTGGTCAGTCTTATAATTATGACGTCAAATAACAATGCTTTGTGACGTCATCTGCCGTTGTGACGTCATAGTTCATATCACTGTTCCTACAATCATCAGCAGGAATAAGGTATTTCCAAGAGAAACATAAGGTTTTCTAGCTATGATATTTGAACGTGGTAGATAATTTTCAAATGTAAAAGGCACTCGGTAAAACAAACATGATAATCCACTATCACTCCTTGGGGAACCTGTATATATCCATCAGAGTTTAAGTTGACCTGGCACAAAATGAAATGTGATCTGTTCCAATTGTTCTTTGTCTATTGTCTTCTTACATCTACGACTTTGCCAGAATGGCAGATGGTACTTTCTAGAAAACGTCACCAACATATTAATTGTGGCACTGTCTAGTGGCCACAAGTTTTCAGCCAATTTCAAATCCAGTATGGCCACCTTGGCCTCTGATTGGCTTAAGTATTATTATGACATTTTTTAAAAACATTATAAAATGTTTTAACCGGAATTGTGATGAATTGGTTTGCTTCAATTTAAAAAGGGGATGGCCAAACATGCCTCTGTTGCATGGAAACATTGCCAGCTATTTCTTAGTTTCATTTGACTGCACTTGGTATAGTATTTCTTCGATTGCATACAATTCTTTTGTGTCCAGCCCAAGGTCATTTGGGCCTCTTTTCACATTTTGATAGGTACTCGTACAACTATTTCGGACACATTGACAACCAAATAATTTTGTCTTTATCAAATAAAGTCAAACCCTTGCCTAAAAAGAGACGTCAATCAACATTTATCTGTGGCAGGTGACTTGGTTGCTGTGAGCTGTGAGCCGTAAAGATAAGGGTCAGTGATGACAAAGGTGTTTTAAAGGTCTAACTGGAGTTGAAATTTTCAGTAAAATGCTCAACTGAAAGATATATGTTTATTTCAATTAACAAAACATGTTCCTAGGTTTTTATCATCAAAGGTGAAGCAGCCTTTCATCGAACTGAGGAATGGTTTGATTGAGAAACTCAAGACTTTGGAAAGAGGATAAGGGTGGTATTGGTGTCTGATCCATTTATACTTTCTCTAATAAAGTCTTCTACTTTCATTTCAGACCCGTATACGTATACGGTTCCATCTTGAGAGTAGTACTTTAAGTGTACTTATAGGGGTGCACTTGGGCAGCATTTCCGTAGCACTTGCGAGGCGTATTCGTATCGTCGTTTTCAATGAACGTATACGGGTCTGTATCAATAATCTCGTGTTAAAATTGCTGAAAAAGAGGAAAAAATTACCCATAATCGACAGTGTTTTTTGTTTGTTCAGTTAATATTGTTGTTGAAACCGTTCTGTAAGGAGTCCATTTTGTTTAAATGAGTGTTTTCAATATAACTTTACGAAGAGACAAAACAAGAGGATTTTAGGTGAAGACAACACCACATTTTGAAAACAAAATTGACGACGTTATGACAAATAGTTAATAAAAGTAACTTAGATTATCTATTCCGATCAGACGTGAAAAGGTTAGGGGTCATCTGCCCGACATCTTGAGTTTTCTCCGGATGTCTGTTTTTCTCTAAGTCAGATTTCTAATATCGGTGTCGGTATGCATCACTATACTAACCTGGGCCACAGGCATTTGTTTTTGTCAATCAAAATAGTCATGAGAAAACAAAAACACAAGAGTAGGGTGTGATTTTTTTTTCTCATGACTATTTCTATTGACAGAAACAAATGCCTGAAATGCCTGAGACGTCAGGAACACAACGTTGCATGGGCCAAGTAAGTATATAATTTCAACAAAACATGAAACAACTATATACTGTTACAATTCCTGCTATCCTTTTGTATTTGCTGAGGAGTAAGTCGGGGATCGGTGCTGGTGCTTAGTCTTAATTACACTATGATGTACATTGTACATATATCTAGAAAACGAGACAGAAAAGTTAAGAGATCTGTTTCAAGTTTTTGTTACACTGTGATGTATACATAAATCAACAGAAGTCAGAGATCGAAGTTTAGCTCTGATTTAACTGAGATGTTTACATATATCAACACATGACAGGAATTAGTCAGGGATCCATTCTTAGCTCAGATTATACTGTAATGTACATCTGAACAGATGGCACCGATTTGTAATTTACCTAGAATGGTGAATATTAACAATTGTTCTTTTAGACAGGTGTTCTTTATAAGCCTTTGGGCCAGGTGAGTTTATGCATGGTGCAGTGTCCGGCGTCCGGCATCAATATTTTACTTTAAACAACTTCTTCTTAATAACCAAGAGGCCTAGGGTGATGATATTTGGTCATAAGCAAACTCGAATGAAGGGCTACCAAGTTTGTTCAAATGAATGACCTTCATTCATTTTCAAGGTCACATGGATCAATTGTCTTAAAAAATCTTTAAACAACTTCTTCTGAATAACTAAGAGGCTAGGATAATGATATTTGGCAAGTAACATGCTAGGATAAAGGGCTACCAAGGTTTGTTCAAATGAATGACCTTCATTTATTTTCAAGGTCACAGGGGTCAATTGTCTTACAAAATGTTTAAAATACTTCTTCTGGAAAACTCAGAGGCCTAGGATAATGTTATTTGGCAAGTAGCATGATAGGAAAAAGGGCTACCAAGTTTCTTATAAGGAATGACATTGACAAATATTCAACTTCACAGAGGTCAAATATGTTAAAAATTTGAAACAACTTCTTCTCAATAACCAAAAGGCCTAGGATGATGCCAGTAGCATGCTGGGATGAAGGGCTACCAAGTTTGTTCAAATGAATGACCTTTACATATATTTAATGTCACAGGGGTCAAATATGTTCAAAATCTTCAAACAATTTCTACTGAATAACCAAGAAGGCTAGGATAATGATTTTTTGCCAGTAACATGCTTGGATAAAGGGCAACCAAGTTTCTTCAAACGAATGACCTTGGTAAATATTTAAGGTCACAGGAGTCAAATATGTTTGAAACCTTTACACAACTTTTTCTGAATAACCAAAAGGCCTAGAATAATGCTATTTGATCAGTAATTTGATGTGATGAAGGGCTACCAAGTTTGTAAAAATAAATGACCTTTACCTTTATTAAATGTCACAGGGGTCAAATATGTTTAAAACCTTTAAACAACTTCTTCTGAATAACCCAAAAACATAGGATGATGATATTTGGCCAGTATCATGCTGGGATAAAGGGCTACCAAATTTGTTCAAATGAACGACCTTGACGTATTCCAATGTCCCAGGGGTCTTATTTGTTAAAAAAACTTAAAACAACTTCTTCTCAATAACCCAAAAACTTAGGATGATGTTATTCGGCCAGTAGCATGCTGGGATAAAGGGCTACCAAGTTTGTTTAAATGAATGACCTTTACTCATATTAAGTGTCACAGGGGTCAAATATGTTTAAAACCTTTAAACAACTTCTTCTGAAAAACCAAGAGGCCTAGGATAGTGATACTTTGCCAGTAACATGCTGAGATTAAGGGCAACCAAATTTGTTAAAATGAATGACCTTTACTTATATTAAATGTCACAGGGGTAAAAAATGTTTAAAACCTTTAAACAACTTCTTCTGAATATTGGTCAGTAGCATGCTGGGATAAATGGATAAAGGATAAAGAAGTTTGTTAAAAAAATGACCTTCACTCAAAGTAAAGGTCGCATGGGTCAATTGTCTTGAAAAACCTTTAAACAACTTCTTCTGAATAACCAAGAGGCCTAGGATAATGATATTTGGCCAGTAACGTGCTGGGATGACGGGCTACCACGTTTGTTCAAACGAATGACCTTGACAAACATTTAAAGGCACAGGGGTCAAATATGTTTAAAACCTTTAAAGTGATTATATTTGGCCTTTAACATGCTGGGATGAAGGACTACCAAGTTTGTTCAAACGAATGACCTTCGCCCATATTCAAGGTCACAATGGTCATTATATGTTTAAATCTTTAAATGACTTATTTTTGTATCACCAAAAGGTCCAGGGTAATGCTATTTTGCCAGAAGCAAGCTGGGTTGGAAGACAATAAACTATGTTCAACCGAATGTCCTTGTTCGACATATAAGGTCACAGGCGTCATATGTTTAAATCTTTTAATAGGTTCTTATGAATCAAACACTGATATTCTGCCTGTAGCTGTATTTTAGTCCACTTTTAAGATTACAAGTGTGATATTAATACCAGATAAGCGATTCAGGCCCATTGGGCCTCTTGTACATGGCTGATGTTGATTACGTTTTCTAATTTTGTGACGTCTGCCTAACTTTACCGATTTGTTTGCTTCAGTATTCTCTTTAATACACTGAGTTGCCGCACAAGTTGCCTCATACGTAAACATGCTGTGGGACTTAACTGCTCTGCAAGGACGATTTCACTGCATATTGTGGATGTTTGTATGTAAAAAACGTATCGTTCATAGTGTGTTGGTACAAACTAAACGGCCAATCGACAGCTTTGTTCATTTAGGTTTATCTTCCATTTTTTTACGATTAAAAATTAGCACTAGCGTGAAATAACAAAACACGTTTTAAAGATATAGAGGATATCGGGTAAATATTCAGCCGCCTACTTTTCTTGTTGACAAAGATACTAGTTATAAAACGTTCGTTCCATTGCTTTACTTTCTAGGTCAGACTGTATATTTCATGAAACTACATAAGCATGGTCAACTTCCTAAGAAAATAGGTTAGCAATAAACAAACAATTTATAATGATGTATTCCAATGTATGCTCCAATATTTTTCGGTGAATACCATCCAATGTGTTCCTAAAAGATTCAATCAGCATAGTAATCAATCAATCAGACATTAATTAATAAACAAGTGATCAATTAAAACCTACAAATTATTAATATCCGTCTCTAATGAAATACATATTTAAATACTAGAATATGTTCAATGTCTGACAAAGACCCACATGTTATTTTCCATCAAGGAAGCATGTCTGCAAGCTAAAGCACTGTCAGTGTAGGCAAGATGACCTTAAACGATTACGACCTTTTCTTTGTGTGGGAGGAGGTTGGTTGAGTCGTGAAGGCTGATGTGCACCGCGATATGAGTTAATTATGGAGAGCGTCTCTAACAGCCATTAAGCTGTTTGTGCCGTGTAAGATTTACTTCAGTGCCAGTGAAAATCTCCTGTGTACAAAACAAAATACCTGTCAGGGCCTCTAACAGCAATGTTCTGGCTAGTTGTAGTGACAGTGCATGCATCTATCAATATCTCCCACACCGATCAACTTTCGACCGAGAAATATCTTTTACCCTTCAAAAGTTTAAAAACTAAAACTTTCTAGTGTAAAGGCAATCTTGTAAACAAACTCTAAACAAGAGGCCCAATGGGCCTATATCACTCCCCTGATATTAATCTCACACTTGTAACCTTAAAGACGACTAAACGTCATTCAAAAGAACATGTTAAAAGATTTTAGAACATTTGACCCATGTGACCTTGAAATAGAACAAGGTCATTACATTGTACAAACTTTATAGCCCTTCATTTCCGAAGGCGAAATGCCAAATATCACTACCCTAGACCTTTTGTTTAACAATATTAGGTCATTTGATGATAAATACATATTTGACCAAATGTGTCCTTGAAAGTGGGTCAAGGTCATTATAATGAATAATAATACTGGCCAAATTTCAACATTCTGGGCCCCACTTTTATTCAAATGAAGTTGTTTAAATATTTTAATCATAATTGACCCATGTGACCTTGTATATAAGTTAAGGTTATCGATTTGAACAAACTTAGTAGCCCTTCATGCCAGCAAGTTGCTGGCCAAATATCATCACCCTTGAGCTTTTGGTTATTCAGTTGTTTAAAGTTTTTTTAAAGACAATTGACCCTTGTGACATTGATATAAGTGAAGGTCATTCAAGTTTAGCCAAGCATGCTTTTGACCAAATGTCATCATCCTGGTCCTTTTCGTTATTCAGAAGAAGTTGTTTAAAGTTGTTTATAGACGATTGACCCCTGTGACCTTGAAAATGGGTGAATGCCATTTTTGAACAAACTTGGTAGCCCTTATCCCAGCATGCTACTGGCCAAATATCATCATCTTTGGCATTTTGGTTATTCAGAAGAAGTTGTTAAACGTTTTTCAAGACAATTGACCCATGTGACCTTGACTTTGAGTGAAGGTCATTTATTTTAACAAACTTGGTAGCCCTTTATCCCAGTTTGCTTCTAGCTAAATATCATCACCTTAGGCCTTTTTGTAAATTAGAAGAAGTTGTTTAAAATAAAGTCATCCGGTGTCCGTCGGACGACGGACGCCGCGCCACGACATAAGCTCACTTGGCCCTTCGGGCCAGGTGAGATAAAAACCGTACTTCCAATGTGAGAAACAACTGTACCTACAACATTAAGATATTAATTTCGTTTTTCCGGGACTCATCGTTGATGCTAGAGGCCAAAAAGTTGGTCCAAACTATTGTTGAAACAGAAGGGGATTTCTGTCAATTTCAAAGAGGTGTACTTGTAACGTATACAACTCAGGTTCACTTGAGGTACTGTACTTGCTATTATAGAGTAATATCGGTTTACTATATGCACTGTTAAACTAATTAATAATGGCTGAATGACGTGTATGTGTTTGTCTCTCCATCAAATATCGTTTCCTTCTTGTTTGGGACATGAAACATGGTGTCAGAAGTGGGATTCTGATGAGAATACCTCACGATAACAACGAACTGTGAAGCTGAAACGTCAAGATGAATGAAGAAGACGCAGCACATATCGTTACGCCCAATGCAACTCATGTAATGCCATTACTGCCAAAACTGGATTGAAAGGTAACCTAACCACAAATTGGTGCAGATTTAAGCGAGTAGGGTCTAATTATGAGATCGCATCGGGTTTTTGAAAGAAAGATGGTGATATAAAATCAGCAATATTCCTCACATGTGTAGGTCCGGATGTAATCGAACTTTTTGAAGGGATTGAACTGTCAGAGGCCGATAGTAAAGACATCGAAAAAGTGGTTGAAGCTTTTTATACGTTTTGCATAGGCAAGACAAATAAAACAAACGAAAGGTATTGTTTCAGTTAACGTGATCAGGGACCGAATTAAACGATTGATAATTATGTGTCTTCCCTCAGGAACTTGACAATAACGTGAAGCTATGGAACACTTATAGAAAGTCGACTGAGAGAGAAAATTGTCATGGGGTCACTGAAAATGCTACAAGAAAGAAACTTTTATAAGAACCAAAAGTGACACACACAAAATGTAGAAAAAATGAGAAAATGCTAACCAGTTGAAGAATATCCTGCACGAGGAAGTGCAAGCAGTTAAACCACAGTGGGTTTCTAAGAAACAGAAACAGTCGGAGAAATGGTCAGACAATGATAAGAAACGCATAGACTGTAAACACCGTGGCAGACAACACCCAGAGCGAAAGTGTCCAGCATGGGGAAGGCAATGTTTGCAGTGTGGAAACACCAACCATTTTACAGTCATGTGTAGGAGTACAAAACACGTACAGATAAACCCAATTATCCAAGCCAAACTATGGAAAGAAGAAACTGAGACCAGTGAGTGATATCACAGACAGGGAGAGTGAAACAGAGGATGAATTCATGTTTCCTATGGATGAGTAAATAACATACATTCGAAAAGAATCAACGCTGTCATGGAAATTTGAAATGAAACATTAAATTTCAACTTGATTGTGGCTCGTCAGTGAATATTCTTCCCTCTTGTGTGCACGGAAAAGCATATAATGATAGGAAACTGTTGAAACGGAAACATACAAATCAGAGACTGATCATGTTTAACAAGAGTGAGACAAGGCCAGCTGGTAAAATAACAGTTACAGTTAGGACTCCTATGAGCTCTGAAGAGTACAACCTACAGTTTGTTGTCGTTAAAGGTGATGTACACCGAATACTTGGTTGAGATGCATTGCAGCGAATGAAGTTGATCAAAGTCAAAGAGGAAAACATACTGACACATTGTGATGAGACAATTAACTAAATTTGCCAAAAATGAAAGACTCTGGGGCTTTCACTGGAGAAGGAAAACTTCATGGTAAACTACACCTCGAACTTGATTAAACAGTAAAACCAATACATTATTGAACATGTAAAAATACCAACGGATTGGAATTCAGCTATGGTAGTAATAACCAAACCATCAGGATCAGACTTTGTATCGATCCTAAGCCTCTTAATAAGGCTTCGAAACGAAATCATTATTCATTGCCAACCTTAGAGGACCTCAACAAAGCTCGATTGTTCACAGTAGCTGATGCTAAAAATAAGTTTTGACATGTTGAACTAAACAGCAAAAGCAGCTTATTGACAACATCCGGGACGCCTTGGGGTCGGTTTCATTTGAAAAGAATGCCTTTTGGCATATCCCCAGCACCTGAGGATTTCCAAAAGCGTATGGATGAAGCACTAGTAGAATTTTACGTGTGCGAGCAATTCATGATGACATTCTGATATATGGGTCGGGGAACACTGATGACATAGCTTTCAATTCAAGGACCATCAAAAGAAATTGACAGCTCAAATTGAGAATAGACAAAGTCTCATACATGTGCCACTTCATCACCAGAGATGGGCTCAAGTTGGATCCTGAGAGGACACAGGCCATCACAGAAATGAAAACCAGTAAATCTGATGTCAAAAGACTACTAAGTATGGCACACTATGTGCACAAATGCGCACCGAGTTAGTCCGACATTACTGCACATTTACGTCAGTTGATCAAACAGGATGTGAATTTTGTGCGGCATCACGATCAGGAGTAAAGAAAGTTCTCACAAACGCACCCGTGTTGAAATATTTCGACACTAAGAAGGAAACTGTAATACAATGTGATACATCGCAGTCAGGCTAAGGCGCTTGTTTGTTACAGGAAGGGCACCAATAAGTTATGCATCAAGATCACTTATCCAGACGGAAGAAAGATATGCTCAGATTGAGAAAGAACTTCTTGTAGTTGTCTTAGGTATTGGGAAGTTTGAGACATAAACCTATGGTAGGTCAGTCTTAATGGAATCCGATCATAAACCACTAGAAACCATCTGTAGAAAGAATCCTCTTAGTTCACCAAAACGCCTGCAGCGAATGACATAACGATCGAATACCGACCAGGACCAACCATATATTTGGCAGATACTCTGAGTCGAGACTACATTGAGAGTAGTCCTGAGGAAATGTCCAGAACAGAATAGGAAACTGAGCACGTAAATGTAAAGTCAGAGATCCTTAAAGGATGACCAGATTTACGTGATGAGGGCCCACTTGTATAAAACATCTCAACATTTCCTCAAGTCTAAGATTTCCCATAGACAATACATTGCTTGAGATTTTCCTTAACTTTGAGATATTTTATACAAGTGGGCCAAGGTACCAAAGTACAGTTGTATCTACACTCATATTTCACCTTCAGAGATGAACAAACATTTAAAAATGGGTTGATTTAGAAAAGCCACCGCGTGGTTGTTAATGAATGCGAGAGGCGAGCTATGATTGAAACCTCCCACTCCCACACAAGAGTTCAAGGATGTATTCGCAGAATCCGAGAATGCCTTTACTGGCCCGGCCTGTTTGGAGATATTGAACAGTTTGTGAGTACTATGATGTTTGCAATGCTTATTCCAGTGACCAGCAGTAACAGCCATTGATTAGTCATGAGGTCACAACACGACCTTGGCAAAAAACATAGAATAGACATATTCACCCTTCACAGCAGAGATTTTCTGATAACCGTGAATTATTTCTCGAATTACTTCGAGATTGACCGCCTCCATGAAAAAACCCAGCGAAACAGTTAATTGGGAAGATGAAACCTATAGCTAGACATGGGATACCGGATGTAGTGATGACAGACAATGGACAACCTTTTATATCAAAAGCAAACTTGTGCAATTACAGTCATGTGAATTTATAAAAAAATAGAAAATGTCTGTAAGATATAAATTCCCCCGCTCATGTATGGGACGGGACGGGACGGGACGGACATGGGCAACACTATATGCCCCCCACCCCCATTTTATGGCGGAGGCATAAAAAAAATCATCATCTTAGTAACAAGATATATATAGACTGTTCTTCAAATAATGTCATAAAAAATACCGTGTAATGAAACTGAATAGTGTTTCCTGAAAATAAATTGGAAATCACACGGCTAAAAATAACACACATGTAAGTCAACATAACCGCTACCAATCGATAACCCTCTGGTACGTCAACATCAACGCCATCAATCGATAACACAAAGGTACGTAAACATCACCGCTATCGACCGCTAACACGCAGAAAGGTTATCATCAACGCTATCAATCGATAACACACACGGGTAAATCAGCATTACTGCTTTCAACCGATAGCACTCAGGTTAGTTAACATCACTGTTATCAACCGATAACACTTAAGTTAGTTAACAGCACCGCTATCAACCAATAACACATGGGTTAGTTAGCATCACCCCTATCAATCGATAACACTCAGGTTAGTTATCAACACCGCTATCAAACGATATCACTCAGTTTAGTTATCATCACCGCGATCAAACGATATCACACAGGTTTGTTGACATCACCGCTATCAAACGATAATACACGGATACGTAGACAACACTGCTATCAACCGATAACACACAGGTAAGTCAACGTCAAATCACTGCTATCAATCGAGAACGCACATGTAAGTCAACGTCAAATCACTGCTATCAATCGAGAACGCACAGGTAAGTCAACACCAGCGCTATAAACTGATAGCACACAGGTGAGTTAACATCCCCGCTATCAATCGATAACACACAGGTGAGTCAACATTACCGCTATCAATCGATAACACATCGGTAAGTCATCATCACCGCTATCAATCGATTACACACAGGTGAGTTAACATCACCATTATCAACTTATAACACGCAGATAAGTTATCATCACCGCTATCAATCGATAACACACGGGTAAATCAACATCACCGCTATCAACCGATAACACATAGGTAAGTTAACATCAACGCTATCAACTGATAACACTTAGGTTAGTTAACAGCACCGCTATCAACCAATAACACATAGGTAAGTAAACATCACCGCTATCAATCGATAACACTCAGGTTAGTTATCATCACCGATATCAAACGATATCACTCAGGTTAGTTATCATCACCTTTATCAAACGATATTACACTGGTTTGTTGACATCACCGCTATCAAACGATAATACACGGGTACGTAGATAACACTGCTATCAACCGATAACACACAGGTAAGTCAACGTCAAATCACTGCTATCAATCGAGAAGCACATGTAAGTCAACACCAGCGCTATAAACCGATAACACACAGGTCGGTTAACATCCCCGCTATCAACCGATAACACACAGGTAAGTCAACGTCAAATCACTGCTATCAATCGAGAACGCACATGTAAGTCAACACCAGCGCTATAAACCGATAACACATAGGTAAGTTAACATAACCACTATCAACCGATACCACATGGGTAAGTTAACATAACCACTATCAACCGATACCACACAGATTAGACAATATCATCGCTATCAACCGATAACACACAGGTAAGTTAACATCACCACTATCAACCGATACCACATGGGTAAGTTAACATAACCACTATCAACCGATACCACACAGATTAGTCAATATCATCGCTATCAACCGATAACACATAGGTAAGTTAACATCACCACTATCAACCGATAACAAACAAGTTAGTTAACATCACCACTATCAACCGATAACAAACAGGTTAGTGAATATCACCACTATCAATCAATCGCACACAGGTACGTTAACATCACCACTATCAATCAATAGCACAAAGGTTAGTCAATATCACCGCTATCAATCGATAACATACATGTACGTAAACATCACCATTATCAACCGATAACACACAGGTAATTTACATCACCACTTTCAATCGATAACACACAGGTGAGTAAACATCGCAGTTATCAACCGATTACACATAGGTAAGTTAACATCAACGCTATCAACTGATAACACGCAGGTAAATCAACATCACCGAAATCAACCGATAACACATAGGTAAGTAAACATCACCGCTATCAATCGATTACACACAGGTTAGTAAACATCGCCGTTATCAACTGATAACACACAGGTTAGTTAATATCACCGCCATCAACCGATAATACATAGGTATGTTAAAATCACCACCATCAACCAATAACACATAGGTACGTAAACAGCACCACTATCAACCGATAACACAAAGGTAATTTAACATCAGCGCTATCAATCGATAACACATAGGTAAGTCAACATAACTGATATCACTACTACCACTGTTCAGCAGTAAGCAGATAGCAGGTTCGAAGGCAGATTTTATGCACACTTCTAGAAAACATCTTACAGCACATTTCACACTGCTCTGACCCGGTTAATACTCTCGCGTGTGCATTGGAACGGAATGTATGTGGTATAACCAGGCCTGGGGTGTTTACCGAGCTCAGTTGTAGGTAGCAGGCGGCCACCTGTGTCATGGCTTCGTTCCCTTACTTACTACTGGTCTTCCTGATCGGCCTTATCACGTACACGGAATGTAAGTATATTACTTTCACACAATTATATTTACATTCTGTGTTGCATTTGCCTATATGTTGTTGGTAAACCAAATTTCAGTTTATGAGACTGTATACTGCAATTTACAGTGATTCGGTCAGTGAATACAGCTCCAGGTGTCCTAGGTAGACACACTTTCGGTATCAATAGGCCAATAGTCAGAGAACTTTCTGGGTTCGTTAGCATTCAGCAATGTAGGTCATCGCAATAAAAAACAACTTAACAAATTATGACAATATAAATTTGTCATAAGATGTGTAGGTACCACAAAAGTATTGTAAGCGCCATTCTAGATACGAAATTACAAAGTTTGTCAACGTCATCACACCAGGGCTCGATTTCGAGATTTGAGTTATGCATAACATCAGTGAATAACCACTACACTAAAATTCAGCATTTAAAAAAACTTGTAAAAGTCGAGGGTATCGACAAGGTTTTAGAATTTTTAGAATCTTTTTAAGTGTTGTGGCTCTTCAGTGATGTCATCCATTACTCAAAGTCACGAAACCGAGCCCCTGTGAACGTCGTCTGCTAGCGATGCTAATCTGACCGATTAGACATGGAATCTGTTTCAAACGAAATGTCCTTGGAATCGTTATCACCTACTGAAAGGACCACTTTAATTAAAATGTTCCGAGTATATAAGCTTCTGGAAATAACGTAATATTCCAGTGGATGGAAACATAAGCGTTTCCGAGGAAACAATCGAGACCCTTCAGCGCCGCATCACTTCCAAATACATGTAATTTATCAATGCGCGAAAAACAGTTTTAATTTTAAACAATAATAATAAAATACAACATTTATATAGTCCCCTATATAATTTCTGCTCAGATATATGGACCACAATAAAAGTTGGTTAATTGAATATTTTAATCGTGTTCTTGAAGATGGGAAAAAGGCCAATATCTCCCACAAAATGGCTGCTGCAAACTGGCTTTTCATAAATCGAAATGTATGCATTGTCCAATGTCCCTATGTAAAAGTGTGCAGTGTCACTACGAAAATTACTGCGATCTGCGTTGATTCTTTGGACAAAATGTCCGTGTTAGGTCGGGTTCTGATTGGTCGACATTTATATATTGAGCGATGTTATATATATGGTATGTACATGAAAATGTATTATGTAGGGTTGTCAACGGTTAGCCGGTTATCCGGTTACTCAGGCGAAAGACCACGAACCGGTTACCAAAATCCTTAACCGTAACGTCGGACATTTACTTAACCCTTTTGGGAACCCCATGTTTTCCTGGCTTAGACCTACAAACTATCTTTATTTGTATAGATGCGACCGAAATTGGATAGTTTTGTAATAAAAACAGTGTTTAGGGATTACATGTTAGTGTTCATTTTGTACTCTAATTTAAATACTGGCAAAAAGATGTCGCTAACACCATAAAAAAACCCTGAACAATTTAAAAAAAAGCCAGAATACAAAGTAGTGATATGTCAACTTTCTGAGATAAAACGCGCCTTTACATGTGAGATGTAAAGATAATCTGAAGAGTACACACTTGAATGAGCACGCATGTCTTAAAACGTTTGTCAAGAAAATTTTGTTCTTAAGAATAATATAACTGCATATGATTTAGAGTACAGATAACTGTAATTGAATCCGTCTTACTGCATTCCGACATTCGTTCTCCATGAAAAATACTTACCGAGGTTACATACAACTATTTCCTGTATGTGATAATTGCACCTTACAAACTATTGAATTACTTGAATCTGTACAACTAGAAGCAGCTAGGATTATAGCTGGTCTTCGTTCAGGGACATCACACAATAAACTCTATCATGAACTTGGTTGGGAAACAGTGTCTGCAAGAAGGTATAAACATAAACAAATAATGATGTATAAGATAATGCATGGACTCTCATAAGTCACAATGTATGCATTGTCCAATGTCCCTATGTAAAAGTGTGCAGTGTCGCTACGAAAACTACTGCGATCTGCGTTGATTTTTTGGACAAAATGTCCGTGTTAGGTCGGGTTCTGATTGGTCGACATTTATATATTGAGCGATGTTATATATATGGTATGTATATGTACATGTATATGTATAATGCAGGGTTGTCAACGGTTAGCTGGTTATCCGGTTACTCAGGCGAAAGACCACGAACCGGTTACCAAAACCCTTAACCGAAACGTCGGACATTTACTTAACCCCTTTGGGAGCCCCATGTTTCCCTGGCTTAGACCTACAAACTATCTGTATTTATATAGATGCGACCGAAATTGGATAGTTTTGTAATAAAAACAGTGTTCAGGGATTACATGTTAGTGTTCATTTTGTACTCTAATTTAAATACTGGCAAAAAGATGTCACTAACACCATAAAAAACTGAACAATTTAAAAAAAAAAGCCAGAATACACAGCAGTGATATGTCAACTTTCTGAGATAGAACGCACCTTTACATGTGAGATGTAAAGATAATCTGAAGAGTACACACTTGAATGAGCACACATGTCTTAAAACGTTTGTCAAGCAATTTTTTTTCTTAAGAATAATATTACTGCATATGATTTAGAGTACAGATAACTGTAATTGAATCCGTCTTACTGCATTCCGATATTCGTTCTCCATGAAAAATACTTACCGAGGTTACATACAACTATTTCCTGTATGGGATAATTGCACCTTACAATCTATTGAATTACTTGAATCTGTACAACTAGAAGCAGCTAGGATTATAACTGGTCTTCATTCAGGGACATCACACAATAAACTCTATCATGAACTTGGTTGGGAAACAGTGTCTGCAAGAAGGTATAATCATAAACAAATAATGATGTATAAGATAATGCATGGACTCTCACCTCAATACTTGCAAAATGTCACAAATCCTTTTATTAACAATCATAATAACAATCCTTACTCTCTTAGACAAACCAGACTCTTTAACCCACCTATGTGTAGAACTAATAACTATTTTGACAGTTTTTCCCCTTTATGTGCCGCTATGTCAACACTATGGATACTGATATGTTGAACTCTCCATCTCTTGCTCTGTTTAAAAAATTACAAAATAAAGATAAAGTTAAGGACAGAGAAGTAACTTCAATTTTTAAAAAGGACGGTGAAAGAATGGTAAATATTATTCTTTGCCAATTAAGAAATTCCTGTAGTAATTTAAATTCTGATTTATATCGTGACCATTTAATAGATAGTCCAACTTGTGCTTGTTCTTTTGAATATGAAACAGCCTCTCATTATTTCTCTAATTGTCCACTGTATATCGAACAACGAAATTTTTTGTTTACTTCTTTGAATAATATAAGTAATCATAACCATATAGATTTAAATATATTTTTTCAAGGTTGTCGTACATGTGATCTGAATATAAACAGACAGATGCTAAGTCATATTCAGATCTTTATTGGAAAAACTAGGCGTTTTAATTGTTATATGACGTAGAAAGCCATGATGTATTATCTAGATAGAATTGTTAATGGAATAACAAAGTATAAACTTTTTGATGCATAATGATAAATGACATTACAGTTGAGTAGGTTTGTTATATCTTGTTCATAATATTATATTGCCTTTCTGTCACATTAATTAAATTTGTACTTTTTACTCATAAACAGTATTAGTAGCAATGACCTTTGCACATAAATGCACATGGACTTTTGCTCAAAGTCTACTCTTACTGTACATATGATATACTGACTGTGACTATTTAATAAGAAAGTAATTGTATGTGTGTTGGATGTATGATTGTGAGTTGTTTGTGTATTGTTATTGTGATGTCCTATGATGAGTTTTTCCCCTTTGTGTTTGTCATGTTGGAGTTATCTCCCCTACCTTTAATTAGTATTACTCTTTGTAATTTTTCATTTCAAAGTATCCTTAAATTAATTAATCATTATTGTTGTAACTACATTGTATATATGATCAAATTTTGAGCCACCCATGGAAAGAATGTATATAGGCTTGCCTGTTATTCAATCCATTTGACTATAACATCTGTCAATAAAATTTATTAAAATGAAAAAAAATGAAACTATTTCCTGTGTTAACCTTGAACTAAACGAGTAAACGATCATGCTATTTAATACATGCATTGTACATGTATGTTTGTGGTGTAAATACGTTTTAGATAAAACATTTTCAAAACATATAATGTACAGTTGTGGGATCGCACATCGTTACACGATGTGCGGTGTGCGCACGATGTTTGCACGGTGTGTGAACGGTGTGTGCACGATGGGCGAACGATAAAAAGCTGGACGATCATCGTTGCGCACATCTGCGCGCACGATGGACGGACGTTGTGCGATAACAATCGTGGTTGGTGTGAATTGAGGAATGCCTTAACAATTTATACGGTTTCGTGTTTAAACATATAAACTTAATGTTTACGTATGTTTCTATATTCTAGCAACATCTATAAACTTATATTTAGAAATTGTGTTTTTCTGTGTTTTTAAACAAACTTAATAGACACATGTAAAATTACAACACAATCCCGTATACAGGTAAACATAACCACTTTGTACATGTACCTGGACCGAAGTTTTCTCCCCGCCTGGGGCACCTACGTAACTCGTCGGGTAAGGCCGGGGTTGTGAAAATCCAGGTGAAGGGGAGCTATAGCAAACGAATGCAAATAACAAATACTATTCATTACGGTTAAACGGTATCACATATCAGCTCTGTGTGTCAGGCACTGGTCAGGTAAAACTTCGGACACTCATAAAATTGTTATTTACCTGTTCTGTTACCTTGGAGCCAAACCCATTCTTGACAGCCTAACGGTGGCTGTAATACTGTGTAACACGCATTGTGAAATTGTATAATCTTGATTATTGTGATGAGAAAATACAGATATATACACAGTGTACATTATCGCATACAAGCCTTCCGTATTTTTGTCATTCCGTAATTTTGATCTACAAATGGAACCAAATCGCACAGTTGTGCGGAGAGAAGCGCACAACGGGGCGAACGATTGCTAAATCGCACCATGTGTGGACGATGTGCGGACGGTGTGTGAACGATGTATGCACGGTGTGCGCACGCTATTTTTGGTGCGTTGTGCGGTCCCACAACTGTATATGTTGCTGTTTATTATTTGACTACCAAATTGTTCGAGTAACCGGTTACAAAAATAAGACCGGTTTGACAACCCTACTATTATGACATTGCGATCATTTTCTGATGCAGCATTTGCGACTACTAGTTTCGGTACCCTATGGTGTAACGTTTCCTGTAACGAGTATATATTGTTCCACTTTATAATAAAAAAAAAGAAAATGTATGTACCCTTTCAAAGCAATGATTTCACATCTGCTTTAGTAAGTTCATGTTGTGTACAAATTCGTGTCCTTTGTTCCTTTGGCCAAAGAAAGGTGTCCTTTGTTATAAATTATTTAGAAATTATTTTATAAACGGTATATCTCGCGCAAATTGTCTTTTGAAAACGTCTCTATGTTAAGGATATTTAGTGGAATGAAAAGTATATGAATAATAGATAAATAGATAAATACAGTAACTGCCATCAAAAGAAGTGGTAGCATATGTGTTAATTATCTAATAATTGATAATAAATAATATACAGCATTTATATAGCGCCCTATATAATTTGTAAAATAACTCTAAAGCGCTTTTCACCATATGGATAATAGTATGATATATAATTAGTTATAATTGTGAAACAAAAAACAAAGGCTTACGATCACTTTTATTCATTAAGCATGAAGATAATCATCGGAATGTGCACATAAATTTGGCCATGGTATTTGACTTACAGATGGTAAGCTATTCCACGACGTGGCCGAAACCCTCCCAAAACACCGGTTTCCATAGGTCAGAGTACGAGATTTTGGGACACACAACAATGGTTCTGACTCCGACCGCAGTGATCGTGACGACTGATACAGGGTAACAAGTTCCTGTAGGTACTGGGGAGCTGTTTCATTCAGTGCCTTGTATGTGTACACCAGAATTGTGTACTGCGACCTGTATCGTACAGGTAACCAGTGCAATGAATAAGGCACAGGTGTGATGTGCTCTCTCTTTCGAGTACGAGTAACTAGCCGTGCTGCAGTGTTCTGGACTCTCTGCAGACGACTAGTAAGTTTGTCAGATATACCACAAAGCAGGGCGTTACCATAATCCAACCTAGAGGTAACAAGTGAATGCACCAAAATTTTGCATGCATCTAAATGTATTGCTCCCTATAAATCTGTTGGTGAACGGTTGATTTTGTCCGTCGCCACTGTCTCTCTGTTTTCTACGCGGAGATTTTCATTAAACCAAGGGGCATTTGGTCTCAAAATTACCACCTTAGTCTGCAGAGGTGCGTGTTTCTCTATAAGGGCTTCTATACCAGATGTGTATACTTCAACAATATCATCAACATCGCCTTCAGTAGATTGAGGAGCGCAACAAGACTGAATGTCTTTGTTGAAATCTGGTATTGAAATTTCGCGGAATTTCCGGAAGCTCACTTCTTTCCTTGCACGATCTGGCTTACTACAATTCATTGTTGTTGTGTGGACAGCAAGATGATCACCGGATTGGTTCCCCTTTACATCACTTAAATACGGATCAATCGCTGAAATAACTCCATGAATGACTGAGTTATCTTCCCCCGTTATGACCACATCCAGTGTGTGGCCATGTGTGTGTGTCGCTTCTGTCACATGCTGAATCAGACCCCTGGCATCTAGTAGACCAGTGAACTGGCGAGCATCAACATAGATCGTCTAAGTGGAAATTTAGATCACCCGTGATAATAATCTCTTGTGGCACAACTTGGTAGTCTAAAGAACAAGCAGAAGTTATGCAATCATTAACAGTTTTTCAATATATACACACTTATATGAAATCAATAGTAAAGTAAAGTTTGTATTCGAACCATTTTATGTGCGTGTGATCTTCAATGACACGAAGAACTATATTATTTCTTCTGGAAAATTCGGCTGCTCTGGGATTTGAACTTACTGACGTCACTGATATGATAATCGGGAAATTCAAACCTAATTTTGCTTCAGTTACCATACAAAGCAAACTATATAAATGTAAATATATTCATTGAACTGTTACCAGATGCAGTATACAGTTGATATGAATGCAATTTGAGTGACAGATAAATAGTCATTCTATTTATCTGTCACCCAAATTACATTCATATCGACTGTATACTGCATCTGGTAACATTTCAATGCCTAAACAACCAACAATCCTATTAAGTGATATTTTGATATTAATTAATGAACTGTATTTGTTTAGTAATCAACATAGAAAACTACCCTTCCTGTTAAGCGATCGTCATGCTTTCCTAGCTTAGACAGGCATTATTATGTTGCATGTGCATATTTTTATCAATTCGTGACAACTGGTTTCACATCCACATTTTGCTATTTAATTTTTCCAACCAGTTCTTGCTATTGTTTAAGCGTAATGATTTTAGGATGATTTCATTGTGATTATGTTTAGGTGCATGCTATGATATTTTAACGTTAACAAAGTTAGTCATGTGTATATAGATGCTGAAAAAACTCAACCCTCCTTAATAATCTTCGCAATCAGGTTGTATGTATCGAAAACCGGAATGTATTATTTCTAGAACAAGAGATTTGCTCTTCAAAAACAACTGACCTTTAAGACTTATTAGGATTAAAAAGGTATCTCCTTGCAAATTTTCAATTAGCCCCTCTTTTACTTGTTTGTTTTTTAACTTTTAGTTCGGATCTCGAATTTGGTTACAATGTTTGTTTTGTTTATTGTTAAATTTCCATGCTTCCATTAGTGTCGCACATTCGGTTTCTGAACAATAACATATAAGCCTATATATCTTTGTAGATCAGAACAGGATCAAGCACATGTTTAGATTTTTTGTTAATGAATTAACTACCTTTCACCAATCAAGATGATATTAAGTTCGGTGTTCAATGAGACATCCCAGTACAAACTACAAGTAGGAAAGACAGAAAGGACAGAAAAAGCAAGTGTTCAATGGGCAGCAGATCCATTACGGTCCCTTTAATACCACGAAGGTGAAAGTCATAACAAATACCGAGTTTATAGGTGGCCCCACTTAAATCATACATGTGTCACTGCTAAGGAATATGTGGGAAAGTTAATGCTTTACTGGCAAGCTAGTGTAAATATTTAATTCTTTTGTGCTGTCTCGCGACGATTAAGTTCAGCACTAGTACGTAATTGGATACGCACCTGTTCAAATAAGGCAATGCTGTTTATGAAAACAAACATTTAAGGGACGCATTTTATACCCGTTCCGTCGCTTAGCTAACTGGGTCACGTTGTGTTATTGAAGAATCTGCATTTAACGGCCACCTTTCTGGTGAATACAGCAATAGGGGCAAGGATATATAAATTCTCCTTATCGTAATTACGTATTTGAATAATTAAATAACAGCATGTACCGATAAAAATGGTTTTCGTGCTAGTATAGGAGCAACTGAATGATTGCAGATGTCATACAGACCCTGGACCGTTTTTCTTATCCGTTTAAACGCAAACGCAACGCAAACACAAACGCAAACGCAACGGAAACGAAACGCTAACGCAACGGAAACGCAACGGAAACTCAACGCAAGCGGAACGTAAAGGCAACGGAAACCCACACAACCCGTTTGGCTCAACACGCTCCTAAAATCCAGTTCATAGTAGACAAATAATAGACTTAAATTTAGATGTACTTGCTCGCGGAAGCGTGTCGATCTCTGACCCTAAGTCTGACCTGTATTTACCTATACAGCGCTCGCGTGTTATTTGCACAGCGGCGGATGCAGATGTACTTATAGGGACCACGAAACCAAATCAAAAATATATTGTGGGTTTTTCCCTTTTGGGCAGAAGATCTAATAGGAAGGTGAATGCCTCGGAGCCTGCTGGTTGGATATTTAGGTGGCAGAAGTTCAAAAGTTTTATGTGTGGGTTGAGCAATATATATATAGATGTAATATGTATAAAAAAATCAAGTCTTGATCTGGGGGAGTTTATTAAGTGTGTAATTTGTTGGTAATTTTGGTCAATTTTATGTACCGAATTCAATACAAAATGGCGGCCCCCATATAAAAAAGTTCAAATAGGCAGAATTTCTAAATATTTTATTTACAGTTGTGTGAGATGATATTCTTCAAAATGAGGGCAGGTAAACCAGTGTGGATAACCCCATTTCACCAGAGCAGTGGCAAACGTTAACACTATCGTCTATGGAAAATCATTTGGTTCTGCGGTTCCTATAGGCAACATTTTCCCCGTCAGCACCAAACAAATAATTTGGAATGATGATTTGTCCGCCGATTTTGTTGTTAATATTGATAATTCGTTTTGAAATGGAATTAAACTTCTAATGGCATCCGTTTGGAACTCAACAGTACATTACAATTAACATCTTATCAGTTAATCTACACAACGCCGCAACACATTCCTTTCTATGAATTCATAAGATTAAAAGTATATTAGATGTTGGTGGTTTCTCACTTACCTTTTTTTAATTTCTATATTTTCCGAAAATATTATTTCAAGATGAAATTACGGGAATAGTCTTGAACAATGATTCTTCGACATAAACAATACATATGGATATGTTTAGTGGGTAGTTTATTTTTTTAATATCAAATTTTGAATTTGTTGCTAAAAAACATTTAATCAATTTGTCGAAAAATATTAAACAACCGAAACTAAATAACGTACGCGTAATTGTTTGTTTTTATTTAAACAAGGCGATAGCAAATGTTCAAAAGGAGATGAAATATGAAACTTGTGTTTGGAAAATATTGGATATGTATATCATCATATTTATAAAACAAGTGAATGTGATGTGTTTGCATAGAGTATTATTAAGTCCCCCAGTTTTGGGGACTTATTGTTTTTACTCCGTTTCTTATTAAGTGCCCCAAAACAAAATTTTGGGGACTTGTTTTGGGGACTTATTGTTTTTACTCCGTTTCTTCTTCTTCTTATTATTATTCTGTATTCTTCTTCTTCTTCTACTTCAGCCATGAACTTGTCCGGAGGTTTTCTCAGAAACTACTGGGCGGATCATCATGAAACTACACACACATATTCATTAGGGGGTCTAGGTGTGCAACAGGCTATTTTTATCTCGAGCGGAAGTCCCAGATGGCCGCCATGAATTTTTGAAATTTTTGGGAATTTAAAATTTCTAAAGGTGTTCGCCAAAGATAGCCTATGCCACCTATCCTATTTTTACATGTTTTATAGATATTTTCCAATGCATTCCAAATTTTGAAATGTAGGTGTATGATGGTACCGCGAACTCAACTATGACATCCGTTTTCTAATTAAACAAAATGGCTGCCATATACTGGTTACTGATTGGTCGAAGCTCCGTTGTAGTTCGATTTCGTTCAAATTTAGTATGTATTTGTAGTATGGCATTGCAAAACTCAACTGCGACATTTGTTTTCTAATTTGACAAAATGGCCACCATATACTGGGTTCTGATTGGTCGAAATATAGATGTTGTCTGATTCTGCCCGGAATTGGTACATAGGGGTTTTCAGGGATGCCGAACACAATGGTAACAGTTTCAAAAAGCTCAGTTACCATGATAACGAAATGGTGGCCTCTGATTGGTCGAAATTTAGAAGTTGTCTGATTCTGTCCAAAATAAATACATAAGGGTTTTTAGCGATGCCAAACACAATGGTAACAGTTTCGAACAGCTCAATTGCCATGGTAACAAAATGGAGTCCTCTCATTGGTCGCAATTTAACTGTTGTCTGATTTTGCCTAAGTCCCTAAATCCAACAGGGGTCGTAGGGGGACTTCTGTAACGGCCATCCGTTACAATTAGTACTAGTGAAGCGGTTGATTCTTTGTTAATTACATTGTTCAATAAATGATCGTTAGTATAGACTTGCTTTAGTTATTTCTTTGTAATTAGGAAGTAAGAGTAGTTTTGATTGGCTGATGAAAGAAGGCATTTCATTGGATGGCTAGGTATATAAATAGAGGTTCCATCAGATGAAAAGCTTCTCTTGCTCTGGCGGTCGAAGAAGAAGGAACAACTCTAAAAAGGTAATCAGTGACCAAGCTGTATAAGTTTGGGCCTAGCTGCATAAGCTAGGGTTCCACTGTATTCCTTTATAGTACATGGTCAAAATAAATTGTGTTACAGTATAGTGTGCATAGTCACAGGGTATCACAGTACAGGGCGACGTACTGTTGATACAGGGTGTCAGGTACCAAGACACAGGGTTTACCAAGGCATAGGTTTTATAGTGGCTAGCTATAGGGTGACTTGGTCAAACGGCAGTCGCGGTAAAGGGTGACGTGGTCAAGGTGTGTCGCGGTAAAGGGTGTACACAGTCACGGGTGTCGCAGTAAGGGGCTATTTACTGTTGATACAGGGTGACGGATATATTGTGATACAGTTGTTTTAGTTGGCTTTTTGACTATATTAGTGTTAGAGGTATATTAATGTAAAATATCTACCGGGTGTAGATTAGGTAATAGTTATTTGAGTCAGAAAGACGGCCGTTATTTTGTATATATTGTCGGCACTTGTTTGTTACAACAATTACTGGGTCCAAGAAAGAACTTGGTAACGAACTGTAGGCACGCATCCGTTACATATATTTTGGTGGCAGCGTAGTGGGATCCAGTCACTGTTGTGATAGTTTTATATATTTATCTATAAAGGCATTATAGTGTGTTGGTAGTTTAATTTTACATTCTTTGAAATAATAGGATCAGTTGTTCACAATGAATGACTTGGACAGCGAGATAAGTGATTTGGAGGAGAAAATAGCAACGTTAAGGGAAAATAGTATTAGGCTCAAATCACAATCAACCCCTTTGTCCAGTATCGTT
>NW_018408188.1:5085-10101 GCF_002113885.1 Mizuhopecten yessoensis | reverse complement strand
GGGGTCTAGGTGTGCAACAAGCTATTTTTATCTCGACCGGAAGTCCAAGATGGCCGCTATGAATTTTTGAAATTTTTGGGAATTTAAAATTTCTAAAGGTGTTCGATAAGGTAAGCCAATGTCACCTATCCTTTTTTAAATGTTTTACATATAATTTCCAATGTATTCCAAATTTGGCATGTAGGTGTATGGTGGTACCACAAACACAACTATGACATCCGTTTTCGAATTAAACAAAATGGCCACCATATACTGGTTTCTGATTGGTCGAAGCTCCGTTGTAGTTCGATTTAGTTTAAATTTAGTATGTATGTGTAATATGGCATTGCAAACTCAACTGCGACATTTGTTTTCTAATTTGACAAAATGGCCGCCATATACTGGCTTCTGATTGGTCGCAATTTAGTTATTGTTCGATTTTTGTGAAAATTGGTATACAGGGGTATTAGGGGACTTCAAATTCAATCGCATATGTTATGTTTCCATACCAACCACACGGAGGCTTCTGATTGGTCGAAATTTAGATAGTGTTCGATTGTGATGACAATCGATATATAGGGATATTAAAGGACTGCAAATTCAATCGCATACCTTCGTTGCCATAGCAATCACACAGAGGCTTCAAATTGGTTGCAATTGGGAAATTGTTCGATTTCACTCAAATTTAGTATGTAGGTGTATACAGGCATTGCGATCATTTTCTGGTGCATCTTTGCGACTATGTGGTAGATATTGTTCGATTTTGTTAAAAAAAGCTATATAGGGGTATTAAGGGGACTACGAATTCAACTGCATAGGTTTCGTTGCCATAGAATCCTCATAGCAACCTCATAGCAACCACACGGAGGCTTCTGATTGGTCAAAATTTAGATATTGTTTGATTTTTATGAAAATTGGTATGTTGGGGTATTAGGGGACTGCAAATTGAACCGCATATGTTTCGTTGCCATAGTAACTATATAGCAATCACACGGAGGCTTCTGATTGGTCGAAATTTATATATTGTTAGATCTTTATGAAAAATGGTATATATGGCTATTAGGGAACTGTGAATTCAACTGCAAAGGTTTCGTTGCCATACCAACAACATGGAGGCGTCAGATTGGTTGAAAATCAGATATTGTTCGATTTTACTCAAATTTAGTATGAAGTTGTTTTATGCTATTGTGATCTTCTTCTGATGTATCTTTGCGATTATGGCGGCAGTTTTGTGGACTTCTGTAATGGTCCCCTATTTCAATTAGTCCTTGTTATAATCAGCATTTATATGAATGATATTGAAGCCGGAGCGTTAATTCTATACACCTTACAACAAAACATACATGTACTTCCTAAATTATCAGATTCTTTGGAAAATTTAATCTAGACACGTCGACAAAGGACGTATCTGCCTCCACAGGACCCGATAGTCTTAAATCATTTCTTGAGGTTGGTTGGAAGGAGGGCTGCATTTATTTCGAGAAATAGTGTTAACCACTAAAACATCTTATTTATTCTTCCTAAATTATAAGATTAGGTTGATATACACAACGCCTTATCACAACAACAAGAAGAACATCTAATATTACTACACAGTGTGATAGGTCTAAACAAACCAACTATAGCAAACAGGTCCCTGTGCCTGAAACCACCGGTAGTAATCTTTTGGTCTTTACCTTCGAAATAACAATAGCCGCAGGTAACAGGGGTGACCACACGTTTAAACAATAATAAAGGTGAGGCCAGGTAACAGCAAATACCAGATGATAGTTGGGATTAATTCACTATTGTTTAGAATAGTGAAATCAGTGCTGTTTGTGCAATATATGTTTCAAAATGACAGTCAAGAGAAGGCAATAAAAAAAGCTGTGGTTCAAGGCTGTTTTAAGGAGGGAATTACATAAGTAATTCATATTTCAGATTATGTTATCATCACTCAGACATATGAAAATGTGTCACTTGAGGTACAGCACGGAATAAGATTATCCAAGTCCGTGAAAACCGCAATGAATATGACTAAGCGTAACGGGGAACATAGAATGTACAGATGTACCGTCATTTTGAAAAGTATATTGCACAGCTGGTGAGTTCTGTTAAAACGCCACAGGTATGTATTTCTGAACTACCAAATGCTCGTATGTTATTTCAGAAGACATGACCATCAGTTGCAAAGTGTTAATTGATTTTTATGATTCCGAGTCTAGGTGTAACACAACAAAATATATTTCCAGTATTATTAGGATGCTTTCGATTACATTTACTTATTCAAACTCGCCCAACTACAATACTGCAAACACTGAACGCCTTATATTAATGTATTCAAAATGCAATTATCTTAACATCTTAGCCACAAGTGATATAGCTGTCAGACTGAAAGGTGGACCAGACACCAACGTCGGACGGGTGGAGGTTTTCTATGCTGGTATGTGGGGAGCAGTGTGTGCCGATCCCAACTGGGATTACAAGGAGGCAAATGTCACGTGCAGAATGCTTGGACACAGGTAAACAGGCACACGTGATACAAAACATGATACACAACACTCACACGAACGATGCATCACGTTAACATATACTTTATGAATACAGAAACGACATTTCAAGCGTGAGCGGGATACATGAATATACTTATTAGGTTCAATTATACACAAGGGTGACATTCAAGAGAAGAACAACAGAAGAAATGTTACCAAACCCGTAAATCGAACACACAATTGAGAAACAAGAACAAACAGGTAAACAAAGGAATGATATACAAGGAGGCCCCTTGAAAAGTACAAAGAGTTTAGGACCAGGTGACCATGAAAAGAATTGTCTTCGGCTTTATTGAAGAAATCGGACACGACAATACAATGTA
Organism: Mizuhopecten yessoensis; assembly: GCF_002113885.1. NCBI lineage: Eukaryota > Metazoa > Mollusca > Bivalvia > Pectinida > Pectinidae > Mizuhopecten > Mizuhopecten yessoensis. The sequence goes on along the minus strand of NW_018408188.1, from coordinate 7,268 downwards.
CTTTCAAGTAACGTCATATTCCGTCCAAAAAATACTGTCTGTGATTATAACGTCAAAAAGGAAAAATAATTTATTGCCACCAACAAAACCGGTCAATAGTGTTTATCCGCATGCATCTTTGCAAACCCTGTAGTATACACTTATTCCGCTGTATTTGGCATATACATCACGGAGATTGTGACATTGGAAGGATATAAAAAGCGAACATCTAGGCCAGAGGAGCTTTATAATTTATCAGCATTATTCTATTCGTTTCATTTTAATAGCGTCTAAGAAATCATAAATATATATAGGACATTTTTAGGTCACGCGGCAATGGACGAATTATGAAAACTCTAATGGTATAGAGGAGAGCCCAGGTATCTAGTTGTAAGGCACGCAGACTTATGTAAACTTATGCTCACTAAGTAATAATCAGTACTTTAGTGCAAATAACACACGTTGTTCTATATTCCTCAATTTATAATCAGTCAAATAGTGTTATTCATTGTTTTGATTCATTTTTGAAGTAATGGGGCAGCAAGACGTGAAATAAATAAATATGGCTATCCTACGTCACCAGTATGGATGAATGACGTTTATTGTAATGGTACAGAGGAACATCTGGAAAACTGTTCATTTAGTGGATGGGCAATTTCGGATTCATGCTACTATCCAGCTGGTGTTTTCTGTTATAACATCACAGGTATGTATTTCTCAACCACGAAATGGTCGTATGTTTATTTCGGAAGACTTGTCAGTTGTAAAGTGTTAATTGTATTTAATGATTCCGAGACAAGGTGTAACACAACAAAATATATTTTCAGTTTCAAGGATGCTTTTGGTGATATTTACATATTCACATTCGCCCTGCTACAACACTGCAAACACTGAACGCCATATATTAAGGATTTAATAATGCAAAATTCCTAACATCTTATATAATTAGCTTCAAGTGACATTGCTGTGAGGCTTGAGGGCGGACCAGACACCAACGTCGGACGGGTGGAGGTGTTCTATGCTGGTATGTGGGGAGCAGTGTGTGCCGATCCCAACTGGGATTACAAGGAGGCAAATGTCACGTGCAGAATGCTTGGACACAGGTAAACATGCATACGTGCCTGATACAAAGCACTCACACGAACAATGCATAAAGTGTACATATATTTTATGAATACAAAAACTTCATTTCAAGCGAAAAAAGGGATAAATGAATAAACGTATAGGTTCAATTATACACTGGGATGACATTAAATAGAAGAATAGCAAGAGAATACTAAAATGTTACAAAATCCGTCAATTGAACACGATATTGATGAGATAGAGCAAAAATGTGAAGGAAGGAATGCTTAACACGGAGGCCCTTGATAAATACAAAGAGTTTAGGACCAGGTGATCATGAAAATAATTGTCTTCGATTTTATCGAGGAACCCAGACACGACAATATAATGGACTTTTCGAGTAACGTCATATTCCGTCAAATAAATAACTGTCTATGATTATAACGAGCATAGAAATAAAATATATTGCCACCAACAAAACCTGCCAATAGTGTTTATCCGCATGAACATTTTCAAACCCTGTATTATACACTTGTTTCTCGGTATTCAGCATTTACATCACGGATATTGTGTCATTCGAAACAAGGGAATACCACCAAACAGCTCACGCCGGAGGAGATATATAATTTATCGGCATTATTCTATTTTTTTTATTTCAATTATGTCCAAAACATCTATCATAAATATATATAGGGCATTTTAACGTCACCCCGGTATGGACGAATGACGAACACTCTAATGGTATAGAGGAGAGCCAAGCTAACTAGTTGTAAGGCACGCAGACTTATGTAAACATATGCTCACTCAGTAATAATCAGTACTTTAGTGCAAATAACACACGTTGTTCTATATTCCTCAATTGATAATAACGAAAAAGTGTTATTCATTGTTTTGGTTCATTATTGAAGTAATGGGCAAGCAAGACGTGAAAGAATTGCATATGGGAAAGCTACGTCACCAGTATGGATGGATCACGTTTCTTGTAATGGTACAGAGGAACATCTGGCAAACTGTTCATTTAGTGGATGGGCAATTTCGGATTCATGCTCCTATCCAGCTGGTGTATTCTGTTATAACATCACAGGTATGTATTTCTCAACCACAAAATGTTCCTATGTTATTTCGGAAGAGTTATCCATCAA
>NW_018408188.1:2741-3111 GCF_002113885.1 Mizuhopecten yessoensis | reverse complement strand
TTGTTTTGGTTCATTATTGAAGTAATGGGCAAGCCAGACGTGAAATAAGTAAATATGGTTATCCTACGTACCCGGTATGGATGAATGACGTTTCTTGTAATGGTACAGAGGAACATCTGGCAAACTGTTCATTTAGTGGATGGGCAATTTCGGATTCGTGCGACTATCCAGCTGGTGTTTTCTGTTATAACATCACAGGTATGTATTTCTCAACCACAAATTGCTCGTATCTTCATTTCGGAAGAGTTGTCAATGGTAAAGTGTTGATTGTTTTCAACGACTCCGAGACAAGTTGTAACACAACAAAATATATTTCCAGTTTCAAGGATGCTTTTGGTGACATTTACATATTCACACTCGCCCTACTACT
>NW_018408188.1:0-863 GCF_002113885.1 Mizuhopecten yessoensis | reverse complement strand
ATTATCCGCATGCATCTTTTCAAACCCTTTAGTGTACACTTGTTTCTCGGTATTCAGCATTTATATTACGGAGAATGTGTCATTCGAAACAAGGGAATACAAATCGAACATCTCACGCCGGAGATATTGATTTTAATTTTGTCCAAGAAATCTATCATAAATAGATAAAGGGCATTTACACGTCACCCCGGTATGGACGAATAACGAAAACTCTAATGGTATAGAGGATAGCCCAGCTATCTAGTTGTAAGACACGCAGACTTATGTAAACATATACTCACTTAGTAATAATCAGTACTTTCGCGCAAATAACACACGTTGTTCTATATTCCTCAATTTATAAGGCAAAAAGTGTTATTCATTGTTTTGGTTTATTATTGAAGTAATGGGCAAGCAAGACGTGAAAGAATTGCATATGGGAAAGCTACGTCACCAGTATGGATGGATCACGTTTCTTGTAATGGTACAGAGGAACATCTGGCAAACTGTTCATTTAGTGGATGGGCAATTTCGGATTCATGCTCCTATCCAGCTGGTGTATTCTGTTATAACATCACAGGTATGTATTTATCAACCACAAAATGCTCCTATGTTATTTCGGAAGAGTTATCCATCAGTTGTAAAGTGTTATTTGTTTTTAATGATTCCGAGACAAGATGTAACACAACCAAATATATTTCCAGTGTTTTAAGGATGCTTTCGGTGACATTTACATATTCGCACTCGCCCTACTACAACACTGCAAACACTGAACGCCATATATTAAGGATTTAATAATGCAAAATTCCTAAAATCTCCTATTATTAGCTTCAAGTGAAATTGCTGTGAGGCTGGAGGGCGGACCAGACACCAACGTCGGACGG
>NW_018408187.1:42839-44247 GCF_002113885.1 Mizuhopecten yessoensis | reverse complement strand
TCAGGTAAACAACACACTTCGACATCTAGTACTTCAGATTAACAATCAACCTCGATATCTAGTAGTCCAGGTAAACAACTCACCACGATATCGAGTAGTACAGGGGAACAACCAACCTCGATATCTAGCACCTCAGGTAAACAGTCCACATCGACATCTAACACTTCAGATACAAAATCAACCTCGATATCTAGAAGTTCATGTAAACAACCAACCTCGCCATCTAACACTTCAGATAAACAACTCACCTCGAACTCTTGTACGTCAGATACATAACCATTCTCGATATGTAGTAGTTCAGGTAAACAACCAACCTCGAAATCTAGTACTTCAGATAAACAACCAATCTCGACATCTAGTACTTCCGGTAAATCACCAACTTCGATATCTAGTAGTTCAGGTAAACAACTCACACCGATATCGAGTAGTTCAGGTAAACAACCAACCTCGATATCTAGCACCTCAAGTAAACAACCCACCTCGACATCTAACACTTCAGATAAAAAACCAACCTCGATATCTAGTAGTTTATGTAAACAACTCACCTCGATATCTAGTTGTTCAGGTAAACAACCAACCTCGATATCTAGCACTTCAGATAAACAACCAACCTCGATATATAGTACTTCAGATAAACAACCAACCTCGATATCTAGTACTTCAGATAAACAANGGTACTTATGGTAAACAACCAACCTCGATATCTTGTAGTTTATGTAAACAACTCACCTTGATATCTAGAAAGTCAAGTAAAAAACCAACCTCGATATCTAGTAGTTCAGATAAACAACAAACCTCGATATCTAGTACTTCAGATAAACAATCAATTTCGATATCTTGTACTTATGGTAAACAACCAACCTTGTTATCTTGTAGTTTATGTAAACAACTCACCTCGATATCTAGAAAGTCAGGTAAACAACCAACCTCGACATCTAGTACTTCAGATAAACAAGCAACCTCGATATCTAGTAGATCAGGTAAACAACTCACCTCGATATTTAGAAAGTCAGGTAAACAACCAACCTCGATATCTAGTAGTTCTGGTAAACAACCAACCTTACTGCCTGCATTAGTTTATATCTTGAAAGTAGGTATGGAGTCGTGATTGAAGTAAAGATATAATACAGTTTTGTACCGCAATGTATCAGTACCAGTTAGTCCTGTAAGACAAGTGTTGCGGTACGTTTGAGCTCCTCGGGCTTGGATTATTTATACAGTGACGATACTAAAGCTTTGATGGTATTCTCTGTTAAATTCGTTTTCAAACTGATGTACTTAGAAATATGAATCAAGAGAGTACGGCACAATTAGTGATCGTTACAGCCTATAAATTAGGGTTGAATCTACGGCAATGCGGTGAATGTTGTTTGGTCCTTTTGTAAGGTCATGATCACTTACACTTTTA
>NW_018408187.1:38278-38356 GCF_002113885.1 Mizuhopecten yessoensis | reverse complement strand
CTCGGGTTAGACAACCGACAGTGCTATTTTATCTTACTGTTTAATAATTTCAAACTTTTCAACTTTAATGAACAGGTG
>NW_018408187.1:23993-31680 GCF_002113885.1 Mizuhopecten yessoensis | reverse complement strand
ATCATTAGAAACAGCTTCATTCTATTGTGGATGTCCATAATTTCTTAAATATTTTAAAGTGGTATATTATAGGGTAGTGATTTAACAGTTTGGTGAAAGTAAAACGGAGAATCACGGATGGACACATTCATAAGTAAGTTTTCAGGGTTATTATCAATCATATTCACAGCTTACGTTACAACAAATGATCAGGAATGTGTAGGTCGAAAAATAGACGGGAATAATTAGGGGAGAACATTAGTATAAGTTGTATGACATTTCATACGACCGCCAAAAATAGATGTTTTACAATTTTTTCCTATTTCTTGTTGGTGAATACAATCAATATTTCCCTGTGACATTACGTGTAACAATTCAATATTATCTCTTTCATTTGTGATGAAAATATTATCTTGAATATATATACACGTTAACAAGATTATAGAAGTGGTACAGAAGTTACAAAATCAAAGGTACTCCAGTGTGAGTATTATTTAGTGAGTTAAGAAGCATGCTGCAAGGTGCTAAACTTTCAGCCTTTTTTATAGTGCGCTCATTATTTCAAATGTTGTTTAGAACTTCAGGAATAGAGGTTGCAATGCTATTCCACCTTGAAAAAAATTAGATTATTAAGAAAATATCACTGAATGAAATATATACACTACATTGTACACACTAGTATAACGTGGTGAGACGTCACCAATTAACAGAACATTTGACCCTTAAAAACTGCCAGAAATAACAAATATGCATAGAAACAAAGGGGTAAAAAAACTAGATACTTACGTGAGTTTCACAGACCTTTCCTTCCCGTCACAGCTACATACACACACTCCAACAAATAGACAACCTTTTAACTGATAAAACTACCAGTAATGTGCAACGGAGCATTAGATACCCTCTGGCGTGGTGATTCTGCCAGTAATAGTTTGTTTCTAAATTATTTTAATTATCAGTTATAAATGAAGGGGTGAAGTTGAAGATTCGGCAAAATATCATTTTTTGTTTTGTTGATAACAGGAAAACTGTTGCTCAGATTTTAAATAGATTGATATGGTACATTTGTAGTTGCAACTATATATACAGTCAAACCTGCTTGAGCGGTCACCTGAAATAAGCAGCCACTTCCCTTATGTGGTCAGGCTGTGGTCCGCCCGATAGATAAAACTATATAATGAACCTGAAATAAGCAGCCACCTGTCTAATGCGGCCAGCGGTCACAAAACTCTGGCCCGGGATGTTATCTCAACCTGTATTCAGCTGTCATTTTATCCAGATATTGACATCAAGAAGAACATAATATATTATCAAGAACACATCTCACTAGAGCAAAGCTAATTACAATGTGTAATTAAAAACCATAGGTAAGGTTTGACACGTTGAATTGACAAGTTGTTTACACAGCGATTTTCAGCTTGCAAATTGGGACAGGTCCTACCGACCCATCAACAATGTTTTACAAACAAAACAATTATTCCCACCTTGTGTACTCAAACAGCTTGTGATTTTCAAAACAAGTATGATCTTTTGTGGTATCTGCACATACTGTATCCAAAGCTACTCAGGCCTAATATGTTATGTGATCAAAAAACTTGCCGCCATATTGCATGCGGAAAACAGATCTGCTTCCGGTCTGCCAGTCACTATTTCTTTATCAACGAAGCACACATCATGTCAAAAGGATAAATTTCACAGCGCAGACGCTGACTCAGATTTAATTTCATTACTATGTCGTGATTTTTTTCTATCATATATTGATTTGGTTTGTAATAGCTGTGGGAGATCAGGACATCAGCGTTAACCTTCCCATACGGCGTATGGGTGCTGTGAATAAAGCGTTACGCTAAGTTGAAAGCTCAAAGATTCTTGCAAAGTTCTAGATTTATTGAGTGATTTATTTATAAGTGATGAATTTACTAAATACTAATATATCATTTCATTATAACATTTTTTGAACCATATAGATCAGAATACATCGCAATGCAGATTTTCATTAACAGTAGATCTTTATGTAGATTTCAGTACAGGTGGTTGTCTGCTAGCGCAAAACGCATGGGGTAACGTATGTAGCCAAACAAAAACAAATTCATCATTTCTAGAAATTAATTACCAAAACGCCTTTGTATTTTATTGATTATGCATTTATATTCAAGTACGAAATCGTACCCCTGTTGGTGAAGGGAGAACAATTCAAAATAACATAGCAGCCTATATTCCCGGGACAATGTCATTATAACCCGTGGGTTTATGACATTCCAACCCTCGGGGAGAACATGTTGTTGTCTAAGTCTCTCCAAAGCCTCGGGTTAGACAACCAAAAGTTCTATTTTATCTTTCTGTTTATTTATTCCAAACATTTCAATATTAATGAACAGGTGAATTAAAACGCCAGTGACCAATTGATTACAATTTCCTGCAGTAAATCAGTTTGTTAGTTAAAAATATTACCTGTAAACTGGGGTGAAGAGGGAGATCGGGAAAAGGCAGGTGGTCAGTCTGTCGATATTCTATCGCGCCCTTACTGCCTACATTAGTTTATATCTTGAAGGTAGGTATGGAGTCGTGATTGAAGAAAAGATATAGTACATTTAGGAACCGCAATGTAACAGTACCATGTAGTCCTGTAACACAAGTGTTCCTTACGTTTGAGCTCCTCGGGCTTGGATTATTTATACAGTGACAATACTAAAGCTTTGATGGTATTCTCTGTTAAATTCGTTTTCAAACTGATGTACTTAGAAATATGAATCAAGAGAGTACGGCACAATTAGTGATCGTCACAGCCTATAAATTAGGGTTGAATCTACGGAAATGCGGTGAATGTTGTTTGGTCCTTGTGTAAGGTCATGATCACTTACACTTTTGCCCAACTCAACCTGCCCAGCATTGGATCATTATATGGTCTAGTATTGGTATTGCGGACTCTGTTTCCTACTTTAGTAATAAAGACCCTGAAAAAACAGAGTATCGTCCTCCTTATGTCTCTCATTGGATCGGTTTTCTGTATTACGACGTTTTTTAATTCATGCAATACTAAATTAGGAATTGGTTACCGCTTATTTTTGATGTTTTGTAATCACATTTTTCATGCTTTTCTTCTTATAAATTAAACATAGCTACTTAATATACGATCACTACAATATACGAAATTAATTACTGATACGCAGAGTCCTATCTCGATATACCATAGCTGTCTGACTTCCGGAAGATCTGATTGGAAAGATTTCTGGTCTTACATTTTCATATCCCTTTATTCAATATACCTGAATACTTGCTAATTACTTTCGGCTCTATAAAATGACAAAAGGGTTAAAATGAAACAAAAAACAAAGATAATAAACAAATTGTTATTGGAAAAAGTTTATAAATGATTCATTATTAACGCCGGAAAGTCTTGTTTATCTTGTGAGTAAAAGACTTGTATGTCAACATTAGAATTCTTTCAAAGGAACTTATTACTAAATGTCTTAAATAATTATATGTTATAAACTGGAATTAAACCATTTTAATTACCTTATTAAACGGGGTTTTGTTCTGGGGTTTATCAGTTTCTTTGCCGTGACGGGATATGAAATGACAGGATATGAAATTCGCGCAGAATAAGGCTCTTAATGGCATGCTGTAAATTATGTCACGGCAATCAATATGACTCTAACAGTGACATACAATACAACTCATCAGTATCCCACAACTAATTTGCTTTAATCAAGTGTTCATTAAAAAAATAACCTCAATATAAATAAGAATATTGATATATTATACTTTATTTAAATACCAAGCGACCGAACTTTATTCTTGTTTAAAATCTATAATAATTTTGAAATTTTGTTTTCATATGCATACTGTTGACGTTCGCGTTGATCAATCCAAAGAAAGTTATAATCAACAATGTTAAGTTCAAATATAATGTGATGACCTAAAGGATTTTAAGAGGTTTTCATTGATATTCAAGCCTTGAAACAAGCTCGTTTTCTATATCGATTAAAGTCAACAGTTCATATTAAATCACATTAAGTTGCACTCGCATATTTCTAGAAACGTGTCTTTTATTCTAATCTGAAATCGCATTAAAAGTCAGCCGGTTCATGACAAATCGAAGATTCTTTTCCTCGTGAAAATAGAAAATCCACCACGTTTCTGTAGATTCTCTTATATTTGTGTTGGTTGTGTAGACGTTTACAAATATTACACAAGATTGACTGCAACACTCCATCAGTTGTTTCAGGGGAGAAGTATTTCTTCCAGAGAAAGTATTTCTTGTACTCGTCAAAATTATTGCTCATGGATTTAATGCGTGTTGCTAGCGAGTTGACGTCATGAAAGTCCTTGGTATCCAGGTAAGATTTCGGGGGACTGAACAAGGTACGATTGGACGCATCCCTAATAATTGGGACAATGTTGTGACGTAATACAAGATGAAGTGACTTTTCTGTGACGTAGTCATCACACAAACTATTCTCAAAAGATAAATAGAACTTGTACCTACTGTCAAGCATATCAAAGCAGTCTCTTTTCAGTCTCGCAACCGGCTTCAAGTTCCATGCCATTTTGAGTCGGTTACCTCCTGAATCACAATGAAGAGTTCCACACTTTCCGTATATGTCAACGTCAATACCGTATTTACGGAGTTTGGTTATATAATCATTCCTGCGAGATTGAACGGAACAATGACTGATGAAGCCTACGGCTGTCTTTGTCTTGCCTTTAAGTATCATATCTATTGCACTTTCATTGTAGGGGGAGGAGACCTTTGAAAATCGGCCGTGCACAAGCGTGAAATCAGAGTCACGACGATACGTAATCGTCCAATTAAACAAATCACGATGGCATCGTTTATTCAAATCACGATAACGGCCAAATCTTGTGGGAGGTTCGTGTTCGAATATGATCCACACCTGCCCGCGTTTCATTTTCTTCATACATCCTCTTAAACATCCTTCCTTATTGGTTGCTCTAAATATAACTGCGTCGGCCTTATCCAGGAACTGACGTTGCTTTGTTAATACACAGTTCGATACTGGACAATTGCTGAACGGATGCGATGTATTCCATTTATTTCCGATCCAGTCATCAAACCAGTGTTGTGGTGATAAAAACAGCAATGTTTTAGCTAAATCATCATTTCTTTCTCCTTTTCTTTTCTTAGAAAAGGACACATTACGTAGAGAGCGGTGTTGATTTTCGACATCGGTTTTTTTTGGTACTTGGAACCAACGAGGACCGACTGCTCTATCGTATAACAGCATGTGGAGTTGAACAAATATTATATAAAGCAGAAATGTCAGAGTCAGAATCATTAGAAACAGCTTCATTCTATTGTGGATGTCCATAATTTCTGAAATATTTTAAAGTGGAATATTATAGTGTAGTGATTTAACAGTTTGGTGAAAGTAAAACGGAGAATTACGGATGGACAAATTCATAAGTAAGTTTTCAGGGCTATTATCAATCATATTCACTGCTTACGTTACAACAAATGATTAGGGATGTGAATGTCGATAAATAGACGGGGAGGGTTAGAGGGTGAACATTATTATCAGTTGTATGACATCTCATACGACCGCCAAAAATAAATGTTTTACACTTTTTTTCCTTTTTCTTGTTGGTGAATTACGTGTTACAATGCAATATTATCTCTTTCATTTGTGATGAAAATATTACCTTAATTATATATTTACGTTAACAAGATTCTAGAAGTGGTACAGAAGTTACAAAATCAAAGGTACTTGCTGCAAGGTGCTAAACTTTAAGCCTTGTTTATAGTGCGCTCATTATTTCAAATGTTGTTTAGAACTTCAGGAATAGAGGTTGCAATGCTCTTCCACCGTGAATAAACATTTCATTATTAAGAAAATATTACTAAATAGAATGTAAACTACATTGTACACACTAGTATAACGTGTTGAGACGCAACCAATTAACAGAACATTTGACCCTTAAAAACTGCCAGAAATAACAAATATGCACAGAAACAAAGGGGTAAAAAACTAGATACTTACGTGAGTTTTACAGACCTTTCCTTCCCGTCAAAGCTACATACACACACTCCAACAAATAGACAACCTTTTAACTGATGAAACTACCAGTAATGTGCAACGGAGCGTTAAATACCCTCTGGCATGGTGATTCTGCCAGTAATAGTTTGTTTCTAAATTATTTTAATTATCTGTTTTAAATGAAGGGGTGAAGTTGAATATTCGGCAAAATATCATATTTTGTTTTGTTGATAACAGGACAACTGTTGCTCAGATTTTAAATAGATTGATATGGTAGTTGCAACTATATATACAGTCAAACCTGTTTCAGCGGTCACCTGAAATAAGCAGCCACTTCCCTTATGTGGTCAGTCTGTGGTCCGCCCGATAGAAAAAACTAAATAATGAACCTGAAATAAGCAGCCACCAGTATAATGCGGCCAGTGGTCACACAACTCTGGCCCGGGATGTTATCTCAACCTGTATTTAGCGGTCATTTTGTCCAGATATTGACATCAAGAAGAACACGATATATTGACAAGAACACATCTCACTAGAGCAAAGCTAATTACAAGTGTGTAATTAAAAACCATAGGTAAGGTTTGACACGTTGAATTGACAAGTTGTTTACACAGCGATTTTCAGCTTGCAAATTGGGACAGGTCCTACCGACCCATCAACAATGTTTTACAAACAAAACAATTTATCCCACCTTGTGTACTCAAACAGCTTGTGATTTTCAATACAAGTATGATCTTTTGTGGTATCTGCACAAGAACACATCTGACTAGAGCAAAGCAAATTGCAATGTGTAATTAAAAATAATATGTTATGTGATAAAAAAAAACTTGCCGCTATATTGCATGCGGAAAACAGATCTGCTTCCGGTCTGCCAGTCACTATTTCTTTATCAATGAAGCACACATCATGTCAAAAGGATAAATTTCATAGCGCAGACGCTGACTCAGAGTTAATTTCATTACTATGTCGTGATTTATTTCTATCATATACTGATTTAGTTTGTAATAGCTGTGCAAGATCAGGACATCAGCGTTAACCTTTCCATACGGCGTATGGGTGCTGTGAATAAACCGTTACGCTAAGTTCAACGCTCAAATATTCTTTCAAAAATCTAGACTTATTGAGTGATTTATTTATAAGTGATGAGTTTACTAAATACAAATATATCATTTCATTAGAACATTATTTGAACCATATAGATTAGAATACATCGCAATGCAGATTTTAATTACCAGTAGATCTACGTGTAGACTTCGGTACAATTGGTTTTCTGCTAGCGCAAAACCAATGGGGAAACGTATGTAGCCAAACAAAAACAAATTCATCATTTCTAGAAATTAATTACCAAAACGACTTTGGATTTTATTGATTATGCATTTATACTCAAGTATGAAATCGTACCCCTGTTGATTAAGGGAGAAAAATTAAAATAGCATAGCAGCCTTTATTGCCGGGAAAATGTCATTATAACCCGTGGATGTATGACATTCCAACCCTCGGGGAGAACATGTGGTTGTCTAACTCTCTCCAGAGCCTCGGGTTAGACAACCGAAAGTTCTATTTTATCTTTCTGTTTAATAATTCCAAACATTTTAACATTAATGAACAGGTGATTTAAAACGCCAGTGACCAATTGATCCCAATTTCCTGCAGTAAATCAGCTTGTAAGTTAATAATATTACCTGTAAACAGGGGTGAAGAGGGAGATCGGG
>NW_018408187.1:21943-22376 GCF_002113885.1 Mizuhopecten yessoensis | reverse complement strand
GGATTTTAAGAGGTTTTCATTGATATTCAAGCCTATTTGGATTAATCAACAATTCATATTAAATCACATTTAGTTGCACTCGCATATTTCTAGAAACGTGGTTTTTTTCTAATCTGAAATCGCATTAAAAGTCAGTCGGTTCATGACAAATCGGAGATTCCTTTCCGCGTGAAAATATAAAATCCACCACGTTTCTGTAAATTCTCTGATATTTGTGTTGGTTGTGTAGACGTTTACAAATATTACACAAGATTGACTGCAACACTCCATCAGTTGTTTCAGGGGAGAAGTATTTCTTCCAGAGAAAGTATTTCTTGTACTCGTCAAAATTATTGCTCATGGATTTAATGCGTGTTGCTAGCGACTTGACGTCATGAAAGTCCTTGGTATCCAGGTAAGATTTCGGGGGACTATACAAGGTACGATTGGACGT
>NW_018408187.1:20834-21081 GCF_002113885.1 Mizuhopecten yessoensis | reverse complement strand
AGTCAGAATCATTAAGAACAGCTTCATTCTATTGTGGATGTCCATTATTTCTGAAATATTTCAAAGTGGTATATTATAGTGTAGTGATTTAACAGTTTGGTGTAAGTAAAAGGGAGAATCACGGATGGACACATTCAAAAGTAAGTTTTCAGGGTTATTATCAATCATATTCACTGCTTACGTTACAACAAATGATCAGGAATGTGTAGGTCGAAAAATAGACGGGGAAAATTAGAGGATGAACATA
>NW_018408187.1:20414-20662 GCF_002113885.1 Mizuhopecten yessoensis | reverse complement strand
ATACGGGGGCAGGCTCCTATGGAGATTTAACATTACTGGAAACAGACCCTTTGTTTTTATATGCATACTGTTAGTTCGTGTTGATCAATCCAAAGAAAGTTATAATCAACATTGTTAAGTTTAAACATAATGTGATGACCTAAAGGATTTTAAGAGGTTTTCATTGATATTCAAGCCTATTTGGATTAAAGTCAACAGTTCATATTAAATCACATTAAGTTGCATTCGCATATTTCTAGAACCGTGTC
>NW_018408187.1:18420-19233 GCF_002113885.1 Mizuhopecten yessoensis | reverse complement strand
GAACTGTCAGAGTCAGAATCATTAAGAACAGCTTCATTCTATTGTAGGTGTCCATAATTTCTGAAATATTTCAAAGTGGTATATCATAGTGTAGTGATTTAACAGTTTGGTGAAAGTAAAAGGGAGAATCACGGATGGACACATTCAAAAGTAAGTTTTCAGGGTTATTATCAATCCTATTCACTGCTTACGTTACAACAAATGATCAGGAATGTGTAGGTCGAAAAATAGACGGGGATAATTAGAGGATGAACATTAGTATAAGTCATATGACATTTCATACGACCGCCAAAATAAATGTTTTACACTTTTATTCCTATTTCTTGTTGGTGAATACAATCAATATTTCCCTGTGACATTACGTGTAACAATTCAATATTTTCTCTTTCATTTGTGATGAAAATATTATCTTGAATAAACATACACGTTAACAAGATTCTAGAAGTGGTACAGAAGTTACTTAATCAAAGGTACTCCAGTGTGTGTATTATTTAGTGACTTAAGAAGCATGCTGCAAGGTGCTAAAACTTTCAGCCTTTTTTTATAGTGCGCTCATTATTTCAAATGTTGTTTAGAACTTCAGGAATACAGGTTGCAATGCTATTCCACCTTGAAAAAACATTAGATCATTAAGAAAATATTACTGAATTAAATGTAAACTACATTGTACACACTAGTAAAACGTGGTGAGACGTCACCAATTAACAGAACATTTGACCCTTAAAAACTGCCAGAAATAACAAATATGCACAGAAACAAAGGGGTAAACAAAAAGATACTTACGTGAGTTTTACAGACCTTTCCTTCTCGTCT
>NW_018408187.1:13806-16506 GCF_002113885.1 Mizuhopecten yessoensis | reverse complement strand
TAAGTTGAACGCTCAAAGATTCTTGCAAAGATCTAGACTTATTGATTTATTTATTANTATGATCCACACCTGCCCTTGTTTCATTTTTTTCATACATTCTCTAAAACATCCTCCCATAAGGGTTGCTCTAAAAATAACTGCGTCGGCCTTATCCATGTACTGACGTTGCTTTGTTAATACACAGTTCGATACTGGACAATTGCTGAACGGATGCGATGTATTCCATTTATTTCCGATCCAGTCATCAAACCAGTGTTGTGGTGATAAAAACAGCAATGTTTTAGCTAAATCATCATTTCTTTCTCCTTTTCTTTTCTTAGAAAAGGACACATTACGTAGAGAGCGGTGTTGATTTTCGACATCGCATTTTCGTGGTACGTGGAACCAACGAGGACCGACTGCTCTATCGTATAACAGCATGTGGAGTTGAACAAATATTATATAAAGCAGAACTGTCAGAGTCAGAATCATTAGAAACAGCTTCATTCTATTGATTTCCATAATTTCTGAAATATTTTAAAGTGGTATATTATAGTATAGTGATTTAACAGTTGGTGAAATTAAAAGGGAGAATTACGGATGGACATATTCTTAAGTAAGTTTTCGGGGTTATTATCAATCATATTCACTGTTATATTCACAAATAGACGGGGATAATTAGAGGATGAACATTAGTATAAGTTGTATGACATTTCATACGACCGCCAAAAATAGATATTTTACACTTTTGTCCTATTTCTTGTTGGTGAATACAATCAATATTTCCCTTTGACATTACGTGTAACAATTCAATATTATCACTTTCTTTAGTGATGAAAATATTATCTTGAATATACGTACACGTTAACAAGATTATAGAAGTGGTACAGAAGTTACAAAATCAAAGGTACTCCAGTGTGTGTATTATTTAGTGAGTTAAGAAGCATGCTGCAAGGTGCTAAACTTTCAGCCTTTTTTATAGTGCGCTCATGATTTCAAATGTTGTTTAGAACTTCAGGAATAGAGGTTGCAATGCTATTCCAACTTGAAAAAAATAGATTATTAAGAAAATATTACTGAATGAAATGTAAACTACATTGTACACACTAGTATAACGTGGTGAGACGTCATTAATTGACAGAACATTTGACCCTTAAAAACTGCCAGAAATAACAAATATGCACAGAAACAAAGGGGTAAACAAACTAGATACTTACGTGAGTTTTACAGACCTTTCCTTCCCGTCACAGCTACATACACACACTCCAACAAATAGACAACCTGTTAACTGATGAAACTACCAGTAATGTGCAACGGAGCATTAAATACCCTCTGGCGTGGTGATTCTGCCAGTAATAGTTTATTTCTAAATTATTTTAATTATCGGTTTTAAATGAAGGGGTGAAATTGAAGATTCGGTAAAATATCATATTTTGTTTTGTTGATAACAGGAAAACTGTTGTTCAGATTTTAAAAAGATTGATATGGTAGTTGCAACTATATGTATTATATTTGATAAAATAATTTATGTGTATTAAAAGCATTTAAAAAATTGAATAGCATTGCAACTTTTGCTGAAGTTCTGAACAAACACTTGAAATAATAAATGCTGAAAGTGAAGCACCTTGCAGTATGCATCTTACCTCGCTTAATAATACACACACTGGAATACGTTGTTTTTTGGAACTTCTGTACCACTGTTTGGATCTCAATCTTGTTTGTTTGATGGTGCCAATATTTACAGTGTGCCTGCTGTTCCAATGCAGGGATTCATACTAACAATTTGTGATGGAAATTGTACTTCCTTAGAAACCCAAAAGCCAGAATAGAAGAAAATCAAACTTAATATCCCTCGTTCATCTTTTTCAGAAAGTCAATGCTTTTTCTGCAAGGAATGATGTAAAAGGAAAGTTTATGAGACTCTCTCCAACATTGCGCATTGCATTGTTAGTGAAGACAGGTCTTCTAATACCAGCTGGTTCACGGAGTTGTTCATCACACATAACAAATGGTGAGTTTATACCAGATGCAGTGCAAAGCATTATCCAAGACCAGCGCTAAATGAAAATTGATTCCTGTAAGAGAAAATACCTACGCACCCCTGCAGGGGAAAATGTTTGGATTTTATTCACCGGTGAGTCTGTCAGAACAAGACTATCATCGTTTAACTGGTCTCGATATGATTAAGTTAGATGACATTGTGGGTCATGTACTTGTATCATGGGGTTCCAATTTGTGTCAAGCCGTAGAACTTTCATTATCAGTATTGGAAGCTCTTTTCGGAATGACTAATAGGGCATACGGGAGGTCCATCCATTCTGCTCGGAAGTCCATGATAAGTCATTTCGACCCATCTTACCTCGGCCTACAGCATATCAGTAGATATACTGTTTTTACAAGTCACACCTCCACGTTTGCCCAAAAAGTGATTTGCCCACCCAAAATGTGATTCTGCTATAACCGTTGGAGATGGTACGTAAATTTACATTGAAAACAGTGGAAACTACTCTTTTCAACGACGTTCCTATTCAATACACAAAGAACGTCGTCTCTAGAACCTATTATGTTTGTTGTTACATATGGCTATTTCGAGTACACAACCCACCTAGACATCTATTNACGACTCACCTCGACATCTAGTACTTCAGATAAACAACCAACCTCGATATCTAGTACTTCAGGTAAACAACCAACATCGATATCTAGCACTGCATGTAAACA
>NW_018408187.1:6549-10281 GCF_002113885.1 Mizuhopecten yessoensis | reverse complement strand
TAGTTCAGGTAAACAACTCACCTCGATATCAAGTAGTTCAGGTAATCAACCAACCTCGATATCTAGCAACTCAGGTAAACAGTCCACCTCGACATCTAACACTTCAGATACAAAATCAACCTCGATATCTAGAAGTTCATGTAAACAACCAACCTTGCCATCTAACACTTCAGATAAACAACTCACCTCGACATCTTGTACGTCAGGTAAACAAGCAACCTCGATATCTAGTAGTTCAGGTAAATACCAACTTCGACATCTAGTTCTTCAGGTAAACAACCCACCTCGACATCTAGTACTTCAGATAAACAATCAATTTCGATATCTGGTACTTATGGTAAACAACCTATCTCGATATCTTGTAGTTTATGTAAGCAACTCACCTCGACATCTAGTACTTCAGATAAACAAGNGGTCTAGGATTGGTATTGCGGACTCTGTTTCCTACTTTAGCAATAAAGACCCTGGACAAGCAGAGTCTCGTTTGCCTTATCTATCTCATTGGATCGGTTTTCTGTATTACGACGTTTTTTAATTCATGCAATATTCAATGAGGAATTGGTTACCGCTTATTCTTGATGTTTTGTAATCACATTTTTCATGCTTTTCTTCTTTTAAATTAAACATAGCTACTAACTATACGATCACTACAATATACGAAATTAATTACTGATACGCAGAGTCCTATCTCGAGATACCATAGCTGTCTGACTTCCGGAAGATCTGATTGGAAAGATTTCTGGTCTTACATTTTCATATCCCTTCATTCAATATACCTCAATACTTGCTAATTACTTTCGGCTCTATAAAATGACAAAAGGATTAAAATGAAACAAAAAACAAAGATAATAAACAAAATTGTTATTGAAAAAAGTTTATAAATGATTCATTATGAACGCCGGAAAGTCTTGTTTATCTTGTGAGTAAAAGACTTGTATGTCAACATTAGAATTCTTTCAAAGAAACTTATTATTAAATGTCTTAAATAATTATATGTTATAAACTGGAATTAAACCATTTTAATTACCTTATTAAACGCTGTTTTGTTCTGGGGTTTATCAGTTTCTTTGCCGTGACGGGATATGAAATGACAGGATATGAAATTCGCGCAGAGTAAGGCTCTTAATGACATGCTGTTAATTATGTCACGGCAATATCAAAATGACTCTAACAGTGACATACACTACAACTCATCAGTATCCCACAACTGGTTTTGCTTTAATTAAGTGTTCATTAAAAACATAACCTCAATATATATAAGAATATTTATTTATTATAACTTATTTAAATACCAAGCGACCGAACTTTATTCTTGTTCAGAATCTATAATAATTTTGAAATTTGGTTTTCATATGCATACTGTTGACGTTCCCGTTGATCAATCCAAAGAAAGTTATAATCAACAATGTTAAGTTCAAATATAATGTGATGACCTAAAGGAATTTAAGAGGTTTTCATTGATATTAAAGCCTTGAAACAAGCTCGTTTTTTATATCGATTAAAGTCAACAATTCATATTAAATCACATTAAGTTGCATTGGCATATGTCTAGAAACGTGTCTTTTATTCTAATCTGAAATCGCATTAAAAGTCAGCCGGTTCATGACAAATCGAAGATTCCTTTCCTCGTGAAAATAGAAAATCCGCCACGTTTCTGTAGATTCTCTTATATTTGTGTTGGTTGTGTAGACGTTTACAAATATTACACAAGATTGACTGCAACACTCCATCAGTTGTTTCAGCGGAGAAGTATTTCTTCCAGAGAAAGTATTTCTTGTACTCGTCAAAATTATTGCTCATGGATTTAATGCGTGTTGCTAGCAACTTGACGTCACGAAAGTCCTTGGTATCCAGGTAAGATTTCGGGGGACTGAACAAGGTACGATTGGACGCATCTCTAATAATTGGAACAATGTTGTGACGTAATACAAGATGAAGTGACTTTTCTGTGACGTAGTCATCACACAAACTATTCTCAAAAGATAAATAGAACTTGTACCTACTGTCAAGCACATCGAAGCAGTCTCTTTTCAGTCCCGCAACCGGCTTCAAATTCCATGCCATATTGAATACGTTACCTCCTGAATCAAAATGAAGAGTTCCACCACTTTCCGTATATGTCAACGTCAATACCGTATTTACGGAGTTTGGTTATATAATCATTCCTGCGAGATTGAATGGGACAATGACTGATGAAGCCTACGGCTGTCTTTGTCTTGCCTTTAAGTATGATATCTATTGCACTTTCATTGTAGAGGGAGGAGACCTTTGAAAATCGGCAGTGCACAAACGTGAAATCCGAGTCACGGCGATACGTAATCGTCCAATTAAACAAATTACGATGGCAAGGTTTATTCAAATCACGATAACGGCCAAATCTTGTGGGAGGTTCGTGTTCGAATATGGTCCACACCTGCCCGCGTTTCATTTTCTTCATACATCCTCTAAAACATCCTTCCTTATTGGTTGCTCTAAATATAACTGCGTCGGCCTTATCCATGAACTGACGTTGCTTTGTTAATACACAGTTAGATACTTGACAATTCCTGAACGGATGCGATGTATCCCAATTATTTCCTATCCAGTTATTAAACCAGTGTTGTGGTGATAAAAACAGCAATGTTTTATCTAAATCACCATTTCTTTCTCCTTTTCTTTTCTTAGAAAAGGACAAATTACGTAGAGAGCGGTGTTGATTTTCGACATCGCGTGTTTTTGGTATTTGGTACCAAAGAGGACCGACTGCTCTATCGTATAACTACTTGTAGAGTTCAACAAATATTATATAAAGGAGAACTGTCAGAGTCAGAATCATTAGAAACAGCTTCATTCTATTGTGGATGTCCATAATTTCTGAAATATTTTAAAGTGGAATATTATAGTGTAGTGATTTAACAGTTTGGTGAAAGTAAAACGGAGAATTTCGGATGGACACATTCATAAGTAAGTTTTCATGGTTATTATCAATCATATTCACTGCTTACGTTACAACAAATGATTAGGGATGTGAATATCGATAAATAGACGGGGAGGGTTAGAGGGTGAACATTATTATGAGTTGTATGACATCTCATACGACCGCCAAAAAGAAATGTTTTACACTGTTATTCCTATTTCTTGTTGGTGAATTACGTGTAACAATGCCATATTATCTCTTTCATTTGTGATGAAAATGTTACATTAATTATATATTTACGTTAACAAGATTCTAGAAGTGGTACAGAAGTTACAAAATCAAAGGTACTCCAATGTGTGTATTATTTAGTGAGTTAAGAAGCATGTTGCAAGGTGCTAAAACTTTCAGCCTTTTTTATAGTGCGCTCATTATTTCAAATGTTGTTTAGAACTTCAGGAATAGAGGTTGCAATGCTCTTCCACCGTGAATAAACATTTCATTATTAAGAAAATATGACTAAATGGAATGTAAACTACATTGTACACACTGATATAACGTGTTGAGACGCAACCAATTAACAGAACATTTGACCCTTAAAAACTGCCAGAAATGACAAAGACGCACAGAAACAAAGGGGTAAAGAACTAGATACTTACGTGAGTTTTACAGACCGTTCAATCCCGTTACAGCTACACAAACACTCCAACAAAAAGACGACCTTTTTAATGATAAAGCTACCAATAATGTGCAATGGAGCATTGAATACTCTCTGGCGTGGTGATTTTGTCAGTAATAGTTTGTTTTTAAATTATTTTAGTTATCAGTTTTAAATGAAT
>NW_018408187.1:4592-5813 GCF_002113885.1 Mizuhopecten yessoensis | reverse complement strand
GTGGGTCATGTACTTGTATCATGGGGTTCCAATTTGTGTCAAGCCTTAGTGCTTTCATTATCAGTATTGGAAGCTCTTTTCGGAATGACTAATAGGGCATACGGTCAAGTTTGATATCTAGTACTTCAGATAAACAATCAACCTCGATATCTAGTAGTTCAGGTAAAGAACCCACCTCGATATCTAGTACTTCAGGTAAACAACCAACCTCGGTAACTAGTACTTCAGATAAACAACCAACCTCGAAATCTAGCACTTCAGGAAAACAACCCACCTCGACATCTAGTACTTCAGGTAAATAACTCACCTCGATATATAGTACTTCAGGTACACATCAAACATCGATATCTAGTACCTCAGGTAAATAACCAATCTCGACATCTAGTACTTCAGATAAAAAACCAACCACGATATCTAGTACTTCAGGTAAACAATTAATCTCGATAACTAGTACCTCAGGTTAAACAACCAACCTTTATATCTAATACTTAAGATAAACAACCAACCTCGATATCTAGTACTTTAGGTAAACAGCCAACCTCGATATCTAGTAGTTCAGGTAAACAATCAACCTCGATATCTAGTAGTTCAGGTAAACAACTCACCCCGATATCTAGTACTTCAGATAAACAACCGACCTCGATATCTAGTACTTCAGGTAAACAACCAACCTCGATATCTAGTACTTCAGGAAAACAATCCACCTCGATATCTAGTAGTTCAGGTAAACAATCAACCTCGATATCTAGTAGTTCAGGTAAACAACTCACCTCGATAACTAGTACTTCAGATAAACAACCAACCTCGATATCTAGTACTTCAGATAAACAACCCACCTCGACATCTAGTACTTAAGATAAACAACCCGCTTCGACATCTATCACTTCAAATAAACAACCAACATCGATATCTAGTATTGTAGGTACACAATCCACTTCGGCATCTAGTACTTCAGATAAACAATCAACCTCGATATCTATCACTTCAGGTAAACAATCAACTTCGATATCTAGCACTTCAGGTAAACAATCAACCTCGATATCTAGAACTTCAGGTACACAATCAACCTCGTTATCTCGCACTTCAGGTAANAAAATTGAATAGCATTGCAACTTTTGCTGAAGTTCTGAACAAACATTTGAAATAATTAATGCTGAAAGTGAAGCACCTTGCAGTATGCATCTTACCTCGCTTAATAATACACACACTGGAATACGTTGC
>NW_018408187.1:0-862 GCF_002113885.1 Mizuhopecten yessoensis | reverse complement strand
ACCTCGACATCTAGTACTTCAGATAAATATTCAACCTCGATATCTGTCACTTCAGGTAAGCAATCAACTTCGATCTCTAGTACTTCAGGTAAGCAACCCACCTCGACATCTATCACTTCAGATAAACAACCAACCTCGATATCTAGCACTTCAGGTAAACAAGCAACCTCGATATCTAGCACTTCAGGTAAACAATCAACCTCGATATCTAGTACCTCAGGTACACAACCAACCTCGATATCTAATTCTTTAGGTGAACAACCAACCTCGATATCTAGTACTTCATGCAAACAACAAACCTCGATATCTAGTACTTCAGGTACACAACCCACCTCGACATCTAGTAATTCAGATAAACAACCCGCTTCGACATCTATCACTTCAGATAAAAAAAACAACCTCGATATCTAGTATTGTAGGTACACAATCCACTTCGGCATCTAGTACTTCAGATAAACAATCAACCTCGATATCTATCACTTCAGGTACACAATCAACCTCGATATCTGGCACTTCAGGTAAACAATCAACCTTGATATCTAGAACTTCAGGTACACAATCAACCTCGATATCTAGTGCCTCAGGTACACAACCAACCTCGATATCTAATACTTTAGGTGAACAACCAACCTCGATATCTAGTACTTCATGCAAACAACAAACCTCGATATCTAGTACTTCAGGTACACAACCCACCTCGACATCTATCACTTCAGATAAACAACCAACCTCGACATCTAGTATTTTAGGTACACAATCCACCTCGACATCGAGTACTTGAGATAAATAATCAACCTCGATATCTAGCACTTCAGGCAAACAATCAACCTCGATTTCTAGTACTTTAGGTACACAACCCATC